>NW_026605824.1:0-89499 GCF_945859685.1 Eupeodes corollae
GAAAATCAAATCACACCCAAAAACCATCACCTGATCCTTCCCAACCCCCAAAATCGATCAAGACTTCAAAATAGATACTTGACATGTACTAGAAAAAGATACTCCTAATCAAGATCTATCATTATAGATATAGATGAGTCATTTTGGAGCATCCTGAAGGATTTTTGATGTTCTAGACGAAAATCAAATCACACCCAAAACCATCACCTTATCCTTCCCAACCCCCAAAATCGATCAAGACTTCAAAATAGATACTTGACATGTACTAGAAAAAGATACTCCTAATCAAGATCTATCATTATAGATATAGATGAGTCATTTTGGAGCATCCTGAAGGATTTTTGATGTTCTAGACGAAAATCAAATCACACCCAAAACCATCACCTGATCCTTCCCAACCCCCAAAATCGATCAAGACTTCAAAATAGATACTTGACATGTACTAGAAAAAGATACTCCTAATCAAGATCTATCATTATAGATATAGATGAGTCATTTTGGAGCATCCTGAAGGATTTTTGATGTTCTAGACGAAAATCAAATCACACCCAAAACCATCACCTGATCCTTCCCAACCCCCAAAATCGATCAAGACTTCAAAATAGATACTTGACATGTACTAGAAAAAGATACTCCTAATCAAGATCTATCATTATAGATATAGATGAGTCATTTTGGAGCATCCTGAAGGATTTTTGATGTTCTAGACGAAAATCAAATCACACCCAAAACCATCACCTGATCCTTCCCAACCCCCAAAATCGATCAAGACTTCAAAATAGATACTTGACATGTACTAGAAAAAGATACTCCTAATCAAGATCTATCATTAAAGATATAGATGAGTCATTTTGGAGCATCCTGAAGGATTTTTGATGTTCTAGACGAAAATCAAATCACACCCAAAACCATCACCTGATCCTTCCCAACCCCCAAAATCGATCAAGACTTCAAAATAGATACTTGACATGTACTAGAAAAAGATACTCCTAATCAAAATCTATCATTATAGATATAGATGAGTCATTTTGGAGCATCCTGAAGGATTTTTGATGTTCTAGACGAAAATCAAATCACACCCAAAACCATCACCTGATCCTTCCCAACCCCCAAAATCGATCAAGACTTCAAAATAGATACTTGACATGTACTAGAAAAAGATACTCCTAATCAAGATCTATCATTATAGATATAGATGAGTCATTTTGGAGCATCCTGAAGGATTTTTGATGTTCTAGACGAAAATCAAATCACACCCAAAACCATCACCTGATCCTTCCCAACCCCCAAAATCGATCAAGACTTCAAAATAGGTACTTGACATGTACTAGAAAAAGATACTCCTAATCAAGATCTATCATTATAGATATAGATGAGTCATTTTGGAGCATCCTGAAGGATTTTTGATGTTCTAGACGAAAATCAAATCACACCCAAAACCATCACCTGATCCTTCCCAACCCCCAAAATCGATCAAGACTTCAAAATAGATACTTGACATGTACTAGAAAAAGATACTCCTAATCAAGATCTATCATTATAGATATAGATGAGTCATTTTGGAGCATCCTGAAGGATTTTTGATGTTCTAGACGAAAATCAAATCACACCCAAAACCATCACCTGATCCTTCCCAACCCCCAAAATCGATCAAGACTTCAAAATAGATACTTGACATGTACTAGAAAAAGATACTCCTAATCAAGATCTATCATTATAGATATAGATGAGTCATTTTGGAGCATCCTGAAGGATTTTTGATGTTCTAGACGAAAATCAAATCACACCCAAAACCATCACCTTATCCTTCCCAACCCCCAAAATCGATCAAGACTTCAAAATAGATACTTGACATGTACTAGAAAAAGATACTCCTAATCAAGATCTATCATTATAGATATAGATGAGTCATTTTGGAGCATCCTGAAGGATTTTTAATGTTCTAGACGAAAATCAAATCACACCCAAAACCATCACCTGATCCTTCCCAACCCCCAAAATCGATCAAGACTTCAAAATAGATACTTGACATGTACTAGAAAAAGATACTCCTAATCAAGATCTATCATTATAGATATAGATGAGTCATTTTGGAGCATCCTGAAGGATTTTTGATGTTCTAGACGAAAATCAAATCACACCCAAAACCATCACCTGATCCTTTCCAACCCCCAAAATTGATCAAGACTTCAAAATAGATACTTGACATGTACCAGAAAAAGATGCTCCTAATCAAGATCTATCATTATAGATATAGATGAGTCATTTTGGAGCATCCTGAAGGATTTTTGATGTTCTAGACGAAAATCAAATCACACCCAAAACCATCACCTGATCCTTCCCAACCCCCAAAATCGATCAAGACTTCAAAATAGATACTTGACATGTACTAGAAAAAGATACTCCTAATCAAGATCTATCATTATAGATACAGATGAGTCATTTTAGAGCATCTTGAAGGATTTTTGATGTTCTAGACGAAAATCAAATCACACCCAAAACCATCACCTGATCCTTCCCAACCCCCAAAATCGATCAAGACTTCAAAATAGATACTTGACATGTACTAGAAAAAGATACTCCTAATCAAGATCTATCATTATAGATACAGATGAGTCATTTTGGAGCATCCTGAAGGATTTTTGATGTTCTAGACGAAAATCAAATCACACCCAAAACCATCACCTGATCCTTCGCAACCCCCAAAATCGATCAAGACTTCAAAATAGATACTTGACATGTACTAGAAAAAGATACTCCTAATCAAGATCTATCATTATAGATATAGATGAGTCATTTTGGAGCATCCTGAAGGATTTTTGATGTTCTAGACGAAAATCAAATCACACCCAAAACCATCACCTGATCCTTCCCAAAACCCAAAATCGATCAAGACTTCAAAATAGATACTTGACATGTACTAGAAAAAGATACTCCTAATCAAGATCTATCATTATAGATATAGATGAGTCATTTTGGAGCATCCTGAAGGATTTTTGATGTTCTAGACGAAAATCAAATCACACCCAAAACCATCACCTGATCCTTCCCAACCCCCAAAGTCGATCAAGACTTCAAAATAGATACTTGACATGTAATAGAAAAAGATACTCCTAATCAAGATCTATCATTATAGATATAGATGAGTCATTTTGGAGCATCCTGAAGGATTTTTGATGTTCTAGACGAAAATCAAATCACACCCAAAACCATCACCTGATCCTTCCCAACCCCCAAAATCGATCAAGACTTCAAAATAGATACTTGACATGTACTAGAAAAAGATACTCCTAATCAAGATCTATCATTATAGATATAGATGAGTCATTTTGGAGCATCCTGAAGGATTTTTGATGTTCTAGACGAAAATCAAATCACACCCAAAACCATCACCTGATCCTTCCCAACCCCCAAAATCGATCAAGACTTCAAAATAGATACTTGACATGTACTAGAAAAAGATACTCCTAATCAAGATCTATCATTATAGATATAGATGAGTCATTTTGGAGCATCCTGAAGGATTTTTGATGTTCTAGACGAAAATCAAATCACACCCAAAACCATCACCTGATCCTTCCCAACCCCCAAAATCGATCAAGACTTCAAAATAGGTACTTGACATGTACTAGAAATAGATACTCCTAATCAAGATCTATCATTATAGATATAGATGAGTCATTTTGGAGCATCCTGAAGGATTTTTGATGTTCTAGACGAAAATCAAATCACACCCAAAACCATCACCTGATCCTTCCCAACCCCCAAAATCGATCAAGACTTCAAATAGATACTTTACATGTACTAGAAAAAGATACTCCTAATCAAGATCTATCATTATAGATATAGATGAGTCATTTTGGAGCATCCTGAAGGATTTTTGATGTTCTAGACGAAAATCAAATCACACCCAAAACCATCACCTGATCCTTCCAACCCCCAAAAATCGATCAAGACTTCAAAATAGATACTTGACATGTACTAGAAAAAGATACTCCTAATCAAGATCTATCATTATAGATATAGATGAGTCTTTTTGGAGCATCCTGAAGGATTTTTGATGTTCTAGACGAAAATCAAATCACACCCAAAACCATCACCTGATCCTTCCCAACCCCCAAAATCGAACAAGACTTCAAAATAGATACTTGACATGTACTAGAAAAAGATACTCCTAATCAAGATCTATCATTATAGATATAGATGAGTCATTTTGGAGCATCCTGAAGGATTTTTTGATGTTCTAGACGAAAATCAAATCACACCCAAAACCATCACCTGATCCTTCCCAACCCCCAAAATCGATCAAGACTTCAAAATAGGTACTTGACATGTACTAGAAAAAGATACTCCTAATCAAGATCTATCATTATAGATATAGATGAGTCATTTTGGAGCATCCTGAAGGATTTTTGATGTTCTAGACGAAAATCAAATCACACCCAAAACCATCACCTGATCCTTCCCAACCCCCCAAAATCGATCAAGACTTCAAATAGATACTTGACATGTACTAGAAAAAGATACTCCTAATCAAGATCTATCATTATAGATATAGATGAGTCATTTTGGAGCATCCTGAAGGATTTTTGATGTTCTAGACGAAAATCAAATCACACCCAAAACCATCACCTGATCCTTCCCAACCCCCAAAATCGATCAAGACTTCAAAATAGATACTTGACATGTACTAGAAAAAGATACTCCTAATCAAGATCTATCATTATAGATATAGATGAGTCATTTTGGAGCATCCTGAAGGATTTTTGATGTTCTAGACGAAAATCAAATCACACCCAAAACCATCACCTGATCCTTCCCAACCCCCAAAATCGATCAAGACTTCAAAATAGATACTTGACATGTACTAGAAATAGATACTCCTAATCAAGATCTATCATTATAGATATAGATGAGTCATTTTGGAGCATCCTGAAGGATTTTTGATGTTCTAGACGAAAATCAAATCACACCCAAAACCATCACCTGATCCTTCCCAACCCCCAAAATCGATCAAGACTTCAAAATAGATACTTGACATGTTCTAGAAAAAGATACTCCTAATCAAGATCTATCATTATAGATATAGATGAGTCATTTTGGAGCATCCTGAAGGATTTTTGATGTTCTAGACGAAAATCAAATCACACCCAAAACCATCACCTGATCCTTTCCAACCCCCAAAATTGATCAAGACTTCAAAATAGATACTTGACATGTACCAGAAAAAGATACTCCTAATCAAGATCTATCATTATAGATAGAGATGAGTCATTTTGGAGCATCCTGAAGGATTTTTGATGTTCTAGACGAAAATCAAATCACACCCAAAACCATCACCTGATCCTTCCCAACCCCCAAAATCGATCAAGACTTCAAAATAGATACTTGACTTGTACTAGAAAAAGATACTCCTAATCAAGATCTATCATTATAGATACAGATGAGTCATTTTAGAGCATCCTGAAGGATTTTTGATGTTCTAGACGAAAATCAAATCACACCCAAAACCATCACCTGATCCTTCCCAACCCCCAAAATCGATCAAGACTTCAAAATAGATACTTGACATGTACTAGAAAAAGATACTCCTAATCAAGATCTATCATTATAGATACAGATGAGTCATTTTGGAGCATCCTGAAGGATTTTTGATGTTCTAGACGAAAATCAAATCACACCCAAAACCATCACCTGATCCTTCGCAACCCCCAAAATCGATCAAGACTTCAAAATAGATACTTGACATGTACTAGAAAAAGATACTCCTAATCAAGATCTATCATTATAGATATAGATGAGTCATTTTGGAGCATCCTGAAGGATTTTTGATGTTCTAGACGAAAATCAAATCACACCCAAAACCATCACCTGATCCTTCCCAAAACCCAAAATCGATCAAGACTTCAAAATAGATACTTGACATGTACTAGAAAAAGATACTCCTAATCAAGATCTATCATTATAGATATAGATGAGTCATTTTGGAGCATCCTGAAGGATTTTTGATGTTCTAGACGAAAATCAAATCACACCCAAAACCATCACCTGATCCTTCCCAACCCCCAAAATCGATCAAGACTTCAAAATAGATACTTGACATGTACTAGAAAAAGATACTCCTAATCAAGATCTATCATTATAGATATAGATGAGTCATTTTGGAGCATCCTGAAGGATTTTTGATGTTCTAGACGAAAATCAAATCACACCCAAAACCATCACCTGATCCTTCCCAACCCCCAAAATCGATCAAGACTTCAAAATAGATACTTGACATGTACTAGAAAAAGATACTCCTAATCAAGATCTATCATTATAGATATAGATGAGTCATTTTGGAGCATCCTGAAGGATTTTTGATGTTCTAGACGAAAATCAAATCACACCCAAAACCATCACCTGATCCTTCCCAACCCCCAAAATCGATCAAGACTTCAAAATAGATACTTGACATGTACTAGAAAAAGATACTCCTAATCAAGATCTATCATTATAGATATAGATGAGTCATTTTGGAGCATCCTGAAGGATTTTTGATGTTCTAGACGAAAATCAAATCACACCCAAAACCATCACCTGATCCTTCCCAACCCCCAAAATCGATCAAGACTTCAAAATAGATACTTGACATGTACTAGAAATAGATACTCCTAATCAAGATCTATCATTATAGATATAGATGAGTCATTTTGGAGCATCCTGAAGGATTTTTGATGTTCTAGACGAAAATCAAATCACACCCAAAACCATCACCTGATCCTTCCCAACCCCCAAAATCGATCAAGACTTCAAAATAGATACTTGACATGTACTAGAAAAAGATACTCCTAATCAAGATCTATCATTATAGATATAGATGAGTCATTTTGGAGCATCCTGAAGGATTTTTGATGTTCTAGACGAAAATCAAATCACACCCAAAACCATCACCTGATCCTTCCCAACCCCCAAAATCGATCAAGACTTCAAAATAGATACTTGACATGTACTAGAAAAAGATACTCCTAATCAAGATCTATCATTATAGATATAGATGAGTCTTTTTGGAGCATCCTGAAGGATTTTTGATGTTCTAGACGAAAATCAAATCACACCCAAAACCATCACCTGATCCTTCCCAACCCCCAAAATCGATCAAGACTTCAAAATAGATACTTGACATGTACTAGAAAAAGATACTCCTAATCAAGATCTATCATTATAGATATAGATGAGTCATTTTGGAGCATCCTGAAGGATTTTTGATGTTCTAGACGAAAATCAAATCACACCCAAAACCATCACCTGATCCTTCCCAACCCCCAAAATTGATCAAGACTTCAAAATAGATACTTGACATGTACCAGAAAAAGATACTCCTAATCAAGATCTATCATTATAGATATAGATGAGTCATTTTGGAGCATCCTGAAGGATTTTTGATGTTCTAGACGAAAATCAAATCACACCCAAAACCATCACCTGATCCTTCCCAACCCCCAAAATCGATCAAGACTTCAAAATAGATAGTTGACATGTACTAGAAAAAGATATTCCTAATCAAGATCTATCATTATAGATATAGATGAGTCATTTTGGAGCATCCTGAAGGATTTTTGATGTTCTAGACGAAAATCAAATCACACCCAAAACCATCACCTGATCCTTCCCAACCCCCAAAATCGATCAAGACTTCAAAATAGATACCTGACATGTACTAGAAAAAGATACTCCTAATCAAGATCTATCATTATAGATATAGATGAGTCATTTTGGAGCATCCTGAAGGATTTTTGATGTTCTAGACGAAAATCAAATCACACCCAAAACCATCACCTGATCCTTCCTAACCCCCAAAATCGATCAAGACTTCAAAATAGATACTTGACATGTACTAGAAAAAGATACTCCTAATCAAGATCTATCATTATAGATATAGATGAGTCATTTTGGAGCATCCTGAAGGATTTTTGATGTTCTAGACGAAAATCAAATCACACCCAAAACCATCACCTGATCCTTCCCAACCCCCAAAATTGATCAAGACTTCAAAATAGATACTTGACATGTACCAGAAAAAGATACTCCTAATCAAGATCTATCATTATAGATATAGATGAGTCATTTTGGAGCATCCTGAAGGATTTTTGATGTTCTAGACGAAAATCAAATCACACCCAAAACCATCACCTGATCCTTCCCAACCCCCAAAATCGATCAAGACTTCAAAATAGATACTTGACATGTACTAGAAAAAGATACTCCTAATCAAGATCTATCATTATAGATATAGATGAGTCATTTTGGAGCATCCTGAAGGATTTTTGATGTTCTAGACGAAAATCAAATCACACCCAAAACCATCACCTGATCCTTCCCAACCCCCAAAATCGATCAAGACTTCAAAATAGATACTTGACATGTACTAGAAAAAGATACTCCTAATCAAGATCTATCATTATAGATACAGATGAGTCATTTTGGAGCATCCTGAAGGATTTTTGATGTTCTAGACGAAAATCAAATCACACCCAAAACCATCACCTGATCCTTCCCAACCCCCAAAATCGATCAAGACTTCAAAATAGATACTTGACATGTACTAGAAAAAGATACTCCTAATCAAGATCTATCATTATAGATATAGATGAGTCATTTTGGAGCATCCTGAAGGATTTTTGATGTTCTAGACGAAAATCAAATCACACCCAAAACCATCACCTGATCCTTTCCAACCCCCAAAATCGATCAAGACTTCAAAATAGATACTTGACATGTACTAGAAAAAGATACTCCTAATCAAGATCTATCATTATAGATATAGATGAGTCATTTTGGAGCATCCTGAAGGATTTTTGATGTTCTAGACGAAAATCAAATCACACCCAAAACCATCACCTGATCCTTCCCAACCCCCAAAATCGATCAAGACTTCAAAATAGATACTTGACATGTACTAGAAAAAGATACTCCTAATCAAGATCTATCATAATAGATATAGATGAGTCATTTTGGAGCATCCTGAAGGATTTTTGATGTTCTAGACGAAAATCAAATCACACCCAAAACCATCACCTGATCCTTCCCAACCCCCAAAATCGATCAAGACTTCAAAATAGATACTTGACATGTACTAGAAAAAGATACTCCTAATCAAGATCTATCATTATAGATATAGATGAGTCATTTTGGAGCATCCTGAAGGATTTTTGATGTTCTAGACGAAAATCAAATCACACCCAAAACCATCACCTGATCCTTCCCAACCCCCAAAATCGATCAAGACTTCAAAATAGATACTTGACATGTACTAGAAAAAGATACTCCTAATCAAGATCTATCATTATAGATATAGATGAGTCATTTTGGAGCATCCTGAAGGATTTTTGATGTTCTAGACGAAAATCAAATCACACCCAAAACCATCACCTGATCCTTCCCAACCCCCAAAATCGATCAAGACTTCAAAATAGATACTTGACATGTACTAGAAAAAGATACTCCTAATCAAGATCTATCATTATAGATATAGATGAGTCATTTTGGAGCATCCTGAAGGATTTTTGATGTTCTAGACGAAAATCAAATCACACCCAAAACCATCACCTGATCCTTTCCAACCCCCAAAATCGATCAAGACTTCAAAATAGATACTTGACATGTACTAGAAAAAGATACTCCTAATCAAGATCTATCATTATAGATATAGATGAGTCATTTTGGACCATCCTGAAGGATTTTTGATGTTCTAGACGAAAATCAAATCACACCCAAAACCATCACCTGATCCTTCCCAACCCCCAAAATCGATCAAGACTTCAAAATAGATACTTGACATGTACTAGAAAAAGATACTCCTAATCAAGATCTATCATTATAGATATAGATGAGTCATTTTGGAGCATCCTGAAGGATTTTTGATGTTCTAGACGAAAATCAAATCACACCCAAAACCATCACCTGATCCTTCCCAACCCCCAAAATCGATCAAGACTTCAAAATAGATACTTGACATGTACTAGAAAAAGATACTCCTAATCAAGATCTATCATTATAGATATAGATGAGTCATTTTGGAGCATCCTGAAGGATTTTTGATGTTCTAGACGAAAATCAAATCACACCCAAAACCATCACCTGATCCTTCCCAACCCCCAAAATCGATCAAGACTTCAAAATAGATACTTGACATGTACTAGAAAAAGATACTCCTAATCAAGATCTATCATTATAGATATAGATGAGTCATTTTGCAGCATCCTGAAGGATTTTTGATGTTCTAGACGAAAATCAAATCACACCCAAAACCATCACCTGATCCTTCCCAACCCCCAAAATCGATCAAGACTTCAAAATAGATACTTGACATGTACTAGAAAAAGATACTCCTAATCAAGATCTATCATTATAGATATAGATGAGTCATTTTGGAGCATCCTGAAGGATTTTTGATGTTCTAGACGAAAACCAAATCACACCCAAAACCATCACCTGATCCTTCCCAACCATCAAAATTGATCAAGACTTCAAAATAGATACTTGACATGTACCAGAAAAAGATACTCCTAATCAAGATCTATCATTATAGATATAGATGAGTCATTTTGGAGCATCCTGAAGGATTTTTGATGTTCTAGACGAAAATCAAATCACACCCAAAACCATCACCTGATCCTTCCCAACCCCCAAAATCGATCAAGACTTCAAAATAGATACTTGACATGTACTAGAAAAAGATACTCCTAATCAAGATCTATCATTATAGATATAGATGAGTCATTTTGGAGCATCCTGAAGGATTTTTGATGTTCTAGACGAAAATCAAATCACACCCAAAACCATCACCTGATCCTTCCCAACCCCCAAAATCGATCAAGACTTCAAAATAGATACTTGACATGTACTAGAAAAAGATACTCCTAATCAAGATCTATCATTATAGATATAGATGAGTCATTTTGGAGCATCCTGAAGGATTTTTGATGTTCTAGACGAAAATCAAATCACACCCAAAACCATCACCTGATCCTTCCCAACCCCCAAAATTGATCAAGACTTCAAAATAGATACTTGACATGTACTAGAAAAAGATACTCTTAATCAAGATCTATCATTATAGATATAGATGAGTCATTTTGGAGCATCCTGAAGGATTTTTGATGTTCTAGACGAAAATCAAATCACACCCAAAACCATCACCTGATCCTTCCCAACCCCCAAAATCGATCAAGACTTCAAAATAGATACTTGACATGTACTAGAAAAAGATACTCCTAATCAAGATCTATCATTATAGATATAGATGAGTCATTTTGGAGCATCCTGAAGGATTTTTGATGTTCTAGACGAAAATCAAATCACACCCAAAACCATCACCTGATCCTTCCCAACCCCCAAAATCGATCAAGACTTCAAAATAGATACTTGACATGTACTAGAAAAAGATACTCCTAATCAAGATCTATCATTATAGATATAGATGAGTCATTTTGGAGCATCCTGAAGGATTTTTGATGTTCTAGACGAAAATCAAATCACACCCAAAACCATCACCTGATCCTTCCCAACCCCCAAAATCGATCAAGACTTCAAAATAGATACTTGACATGTACTAGAAAAAGATACTCCTAATCAAGATCTATCATTATAGATACAGATGAGTCATTTTGGAGCATCCTGAAGGATTTTTGATGTTCTAGACGAAAATCAAATCACACCCAAAACCATCACCTGATCCTTCCCAACCCCCAAAATCGATCAAGACTTCAAAATAGATACTTGACATGTACTAGAAAAAGATACTCCTAATCAAGATCTATCATTATAGATATAGATGAGTCATTTTGGAGCATCCTGAAGGATTTTTGATGTTCTAGACGAAAATCAAATCACACCCAAAACCATCACCTGATCCTTCCCAACCCTCAAAATCGATCAAGACTTCAAAATAGATACTTGACATGTACTAGAAAAAGATACTCCTAATCAAGATCTATCATTATA
This sequence comes from Eupeodes corollae, assembly GCF_945859685.1. NCBI lineage: Eukaryota > Metazoa > Arthropoda > Insecta > Diptera > Syrphidae > Eupeodes > Eupeodes corollae. The sequence continues at coordinate 11,986 of NW_026605824.1, forward strand.
GATATAGATGAGTCATTTTGGAGCATCCTGAAGGATTTTTGATGTTCTAGACGAAAATCAAATCACACCCAAAACCATCACCTGATCTTTCCCAACCCCCAAAATCGATCAAGACTTCAAAATAGATACTTGACATGTACCAGAAAAAGATACTCCTAATCAAGATCTATCATTATAGATATAGATGAGTCATTTTGGAGCATCCTGAAGGATTTTTGATGTTCTAGACGAAAATCAAATCACACCCAAAACCATCACCTGATCCTTCCCAACCCCCAAAATCGATCAAGACTTCAAAATAGATACTTGACATGTACTAGAAAAAGATACTCCTAATCAAGATCTATCATTATAGATATAGATGAGTCATTTTGGAGCATCCTGAAGGATTTTTGATGTTCTAGACGAAAATCAAATCACACCCAAAACCATCACCTGATCCTTCCCAACCCCCAAAATCGATCAAGACTTCAAAATAGATACTTGACATGTACTAGAAAAAGATACTCCTAATCAAGATCTATCATTATAGATATAGATGAGTCATTTTGGAGCATCCTGAAGGATTTTTGATGTTCTAGACGAAAATCAAATCACACCCAAAACCATCACCTGATCCTTCCCAACCCCCAAAATCGATCAAGACTTCAAAATAGATACTTGACATGTACTAGAAAAAGATACTCCTAATCAAGATCTATCATTATAGATATAGATGAGTCATTTTGGAGCATCCTGAAGGATTTTTGATGTTCTAGACGAAAATCAAATCACACCCAAAACCATCACCTGATCCTTCCCAACCCCCAAAATCGATCAAGACTTCAAAATAGATACTTGACATGTACTAGAAAAAGATACTCCTAATCAAGATCTATCATTATAGATATAGATGAGTCATTTTGGAGCATCCTGAAGGATTTTTGATGTTCTAGACGAAAATCAAATCACACCCAAAACCATCACCTGATCCTTCCCAACCCCCAAAATCGATCAAGACTTCAAAATAGATACTTGACATGTACTAGAAAAAGATACTCCTAATCAAGATCTATCATTATAGATATAGATGAGTCATTTTGGAGCATCCTGAAGGATTTTTGATGTTCTAGACGAAAATCAAATCACACCCAAAACCATCACCTGATCCTTCCCAACCCCCAAAATCGATCAAGACTTCAAAATAGATACTTGACATGTACTAGAAAAAGATACTCCTAATCAAGATCTATTATTATAGATATAGATGAGTCATTTTGGAGCATCCTGAAGGATTTTTGATGTTCTAGACGAAAAACAAATCACACCCAAAACCATCACCTGATCCTTCCCAACCCCCAAAATCGATCAAGACTTCAAAATAGATACTTGACATGTACTAGAAAAAGATACTCCTAATCAAGATCTATCATTATAGATATAGATGAGTCATTTTGGAGCATCCTGAAGGATTTTTGATGTTCTAGACGAAAATCAAATCACACCCAAAACCATCACCTGATCCTTCCCAACCCCCAAAATCGATCAAGACTTCAAAATAGATACTTGACATGTACTAGAAAAAGATACTCCTAATCAAGATCTATCATTATAGATATAGATGAGTCATTTTGGAGCATCCTGAAGGATTTTTGATGTTCTAGACGAAAATCAAATCACACCCAAAACCATCACCTGATCCTTCCCAACCCCCAAAATCGATCAAGACTTCAAAATAGATACTTGACATGTACTAGAAAAAGATACTCCTAATCAAGATCTATCATTATAGATATAGATGAGTCATTTTGGAGCATCCTGAAGGATTTTTGATGTTCTAGACGAAAATCAAATCACACCCAAAACCATCACCTGATCCTTCCCAACCCCCAAAATCGATCAAGACTTCAAAATAGATACTTGACATGTACTAGAAAAAGATACTCCTAATCAAGATCTATCATTATAGATATAGATGAGTCATTTTGGAGCATCCTGAAGGATTTTTGATGTTCTAGACGATAATCAAATCACACCCAAAACCATCACCTGATCCTTCCCAACCCCCAAAATCGATCAAGACTTCAAAATAGATACTTGACATGTACTAGAAAAAGATACTCCTAATCAAGATCTATCATTATAGATATAGATGAGTCATTTTGGAGCATCCTGAAGGATTTTTGATGTTCTAGACGAAAATCAAATCACACCCAAAACCATCACCTGATCCTTCCCAACCCCCAAAATCGATCAAGACTTCAAAATAGATACTTGACATGTACTAGAAAAAGATACTCCTAATCAAGATCTATCATTATAGATATAGATGAGTCATTTTGGAGCATCCTGAAGGATTTTTGATGTTCTAGACGAAAATCAAATCACACCCGAAACCATCACCTGATCCTTCCCAACCCCCAAAATCGATCAAGACTTCAAAATAGATACTTGACATGTACTAGAAAAAGATACTCCTAATCAAGATCTATCATTATAGATATAGATGAGTCATTTTGGAGCATCCTGAAGGATTTTTGATGTTCTAGACGAAAATCAAATCACACCCAAAACCATCACCTGATCCTTCCCAACCCCCAAAATCGATCAAGACTTCAAAATAGATACTTGACATGTACTAGAAAAAGATACTCCTAATCAAGATCTATCATTATAGATATAGATGAGTCATTTTGGAGCATCCTGAAGGATTTTTGATGTTCTAGACGAAAATCAAATCACACCCAAAACCATCACCTGATCCTTCCCAACCCCCAAAATCGATCAAGACTTTAAAATAGATACTTGACATGTACTAGAAAAAGATACTCCTAATCAAGATCTATCATTATAGATGTAGATGAGTCATTTTGGAGCATCCTGAAGGATTTTTGATGTTCTAGACGAAAATCAAATCACACCCAAAACCATTACCTGATCCTTCACAACCCCCAAAATCGATCAAGACTTCAAAATAGATACTTGACATGTACTAGAAAAAGATACTCCTAATCAAGATCTATCATTATAGATATAAATGAGTCATTTTGGAGCATCCTGAAGGATTTTTGATGTTCTAGACGAAAATCAAATCACACCCAAAACCATCACCTGATCCTTCCCAACCCCCAAAATCGATCAAGACTTCAAAATAGATACTTGACATGTACTAGAAAAAGATACTCCTAATCAAGATCTATCATTATAGATATAGATGAGTCATTTTGGAGCGTCCTGAAGGATTTTTGATGTTCTAAACGAAAATCAAATCACACCCAAAACCATCACCTGATCCTTCCCAACCCCCAAAATCGATCAAGACTTCAAAATAGATACTTGACATGTACTAGAAAAAGATACTCCTAATCAAGATCTATCATTATAGATATAGATGAGTCATTTTGGAGCATCCTGAAGGATTTTTGATGTTCTAGACGAAAATCAAATCACACCCAAAACCATCACCTGATCCTTCCCAACCCCCAAAATCGATCAAGACTTCAAAATAGATACTTGACATGTACTAGAAAAAGATACTCCTAATCAAGATCTATCATTATAGATATAGATGAGTCATTTTGGAGCATCCTGAAGGATTTTTGATGTTCTAGACGAAAATCAAATCACACCCAAAACCATCACCTGATCCTTCCCAACCCCCAAAATCGATCAAGACTTCAAAAAAGATACTTGACATGTACTAGAAAAAGATACTCCTAATCAAGATCTATCATTATAGATATAGATGAGTCATTTTGGAGCATCCTGAAGGATTTTTGATGTTCTAGACGAAAATCAAATCACACCCAAAACCATCACCTGATCCTTCCCAACCCCCAAAATCGATCAAGACTTCAAAATAGATACTTGACATGTACTAGAAAAAGATACTCCTAATCAAGATCTATCATTATAGATATAGATGAGTCATTTTGGAGCATCCTGAAGGATTTTTGATGTTCTAGACGAAAATCAAATCACACCCAAAACCATCACCTGATCCTTCCCAACCCCCAAAATCGATCAAGACTTCAAAATAGATACTTGACATGTGCTAGAAAAAGATACTCCTAATCAAGATCTATCATTATAGATATAGATGAGTCATTTTGGAGCATCCTGAAGGATTTTTGATGTTCTAGACGAAAATCAAATCACACCCAAAACCATCACCTGATCCTTCCCAACCCCCAAAATCGATCAAGACTTCAAAAGAGATACTTGACATGTACAAGAAAAAGATACTCCTAATCAAGATCTATCATTATAGATATAGATGAGTCATTTTGGAGCATCCTGAAGGATTTTTGATGTTCTAGACGAAAATCAAATCACACCCAAAACCATCACCTGATCCTTCCCAACCCCCAAAATCGATCAAGACTTCAAAATAGATACTTGACATGTACTAGAAAAAGATACTCCTAATCAAGATCTATCATTATAGATATAGATGAGTCATTTTGGAGCATCCTGAAGGATTTTTGATGTTCTAGACGAAAATCAAATCACACCCAAAACCATCACCTGATCCTTCCCAACCCCCAAAATCGATCAAGACTTCAAAATAGATACTTGACATGTACTAGAAAAAGATACTCCTAATCAAGATCTATCATTATAGATATAGATGAGTCATTTTGGAGCATCCTGAAGGATTTTTGATGTTCTAGACGAAAATCAAATCACACCCAAAACCATCACCTGATCCTTCCCAGCCCCCAAAATCAATCAAGACTTCAAAATAGATACTTGACATGTACTAGAAAAAGATACTCCTAATCAAGATCTATCATTATAGATATAGATGAGTCATTTTGGAGCATCCTCAAGGATTTTTGATGTTCTAGACGAAAATCAAATCACACCCAAAACCATCACCTGATCCTTCCCAACCCCCAAAATCGATCAAGACTTCAAAATAGATACTTGACATGTACTAGAAAAAGATACTCCTAATCAAGATCTATCATTATAGATATAGATGAGTCATTTTGGAGCATCCTGAAGGATTTTTGATGTTCTAGACGAAAATCAAATCACACCCAAAACCATCACCTGATCCTTCCCAACCCCCAAAATCGATCAAGACTTCAAAATAGATACTTGACATGTACTAGAAAAAGATACTCCTAATCAAGATCTATCATTATAGATATAGATGAGTCATTTTGGAGCATCCTGAAGGATTTTTTATGTTCTAGACGAAAATCAAATCACACCCAAAACCATCACTTGATCCTTCCCAGCCCCCAAAATCAATCAAGACTTCAAAATAGATACTTGACATGTACTAGAAAAAGATACTCCTAATCAAGATCTATCATTATAGATATAGATGAGTCATTTTGGAGCATCCTGAAGGATTTTTGATGTTCTAGACGAAAATCAAATCACACCCAAAACCATCACCTGATCCTTCCCAACCCCCAAAATCGATCAAGACTTCAAAATAGATACTTGACATGTACTAGAAAAAGATACTCCTAATCAAGATCTATCATTATAGATATAGATGAGTCATTTTGGAGCATCCTGAAGGATTTTTGATGTTCTAGACGAAAATCAAATCACACCCAAAACCATCACCTGATCCTTCCCAACCCCCAAAATCGATCAAGACTTCAAAATAGATACTTGACATGTACTAGAAAAAGATACTCCTAATCAAGATCTATCATTATAGATATAGATGAGTCATTTTGGAGCATCCTGAAGGATTTTTGATGTTCTAGACGAAAATCAAATCACACCCAAAACCATCACCTGATCCTTCCCAACCCCCAAAATCGATCAAGACTTCAAAATAGATACTTGACATGTACTAGAAAAAGATACTCCTAATCAAGATCTATCATTATAGATATAGATGAGTCATTTTGGAGCATCCTGAAGGATTTTTGATGTTCTAGACGAAAATCAAATCACACCCAAAACCATCACCTGATCCTTCCCAACCCCCAAAATCGATTAAGACTTCAAAATAGATACTTGACATGTACTAGAAAAAGATACTCCTAATCAAGATCTATCATTATAGATATAGATGAGTCATTTTGGAGCATCCTGAAGGATTTTTGATGTTCTAGACGAAAATCAAATCACACCCAAAACCATCACCTGATCCTTCCCAACCCCCAAAATCGATCAAGACTTCAAAATAGATACTTGACATGTACTAGAAAAAGATACTCCTAATCAAGATCTATCATTATAGATATAGATGAGTCATTTTGGAGCATCCTGAAGGATTTTTGATGTTCTAGACGAAAATCAAATCACACCCAAAACCATCACCTGATCCTTCCCAACCCCCAAAATCGATCAAGACTTCAAAATAGATACTTGACATGTACTAGAAAAAGATACTCCTAATCAAGATCTATCATTATAGATATAGATGAGTCATTTTGGAGCATCCTGAAGGATTTTTGATGTTCTAGACGAAAATTAAATCACACCCAAAACCATCACCTGATCCTTCCCAACCCCCAAAATCGATCAAGACTTCAAAATAGATACTTGACATGTACTAGAAAAAGATACTCCTAATCAAGATCTATCATTATAGATATAGATGAGTCATTTTGGAGCATCCTGAAGGATTTTTGATGTTCTAGACGAAAATCAAATCACACCCAAAACCATCACCTGATCCTTCCCAACCCCTAAAATCGATCAAGACTTCAAAATAGATACTTGACATGTACTAGAAAAAGATACTCCTAATCAAGATCTATCATTATAGATATAGATGAGTCATTTTGGAGCATCCTGAAGGATTTTTGATGTTCTAGACGAAAATCAAATCACACCCAAAACCATCACCTGATCCTTCCCAACCCCCAAAATCGATCAAGACTTCAAAATAGATACTTGACACGTACTAGAAAAAGATACTACTAATCAAGATCTATCATTACAGATATAGATGAGTCATTTTGGAGCATCCTGAAGGATTTTTGATGTTCTAGACGAAAATCAAATCACACCCAAAACCATCACCTGATCCTTCCCAACCCCCAAAATCGATCAAGACTTCAAAATAGATACTTGACATGTACTAGAAAAAGATACTCCTAATCAAGATCTGTCATTATAGATATAGATGAGTCATTTTGGAGCATCCTGAAGGATTTTTGATGTTCTAGACGAAAATCAAATCACACCCAAAACCATCACCTGATCCTTCCCAACCCCCAAAATCGATCAAGACTTCAAAATAGATACTTGACATGTACTAGAAAAAGATACTCCTAATCAAGATCTATCATTATAGATATAGATGAGTCATTTTGGAGCATCCTGAAGGATTTTTGATGTTCTAGACGAAAATCAAATCACACCCAAAACCATCACCTGATCCTTCCCAACCCCCAAAATCGATCAAGACTTCAAAATAGATACTTGACATGTACTAGAAAAAGATACTCCTAATCAAGATCTATCATTATAGATATAGATGAGTCATTTTGGAGCATCCTGAAGGATTTTTGATGTTCTAGACGAAAATCAAATCACACCCAAAACCATCACCCGATCCTTCCCAACCCCCAAAATCGATCAAGACTTCAAAATAGATACTTGACATGTACTAGAAAAAGATACTCCTAATCAAGATCTATCATTATAGATATAGATGAGTCATTTTGGAGCATCCTGAAGGATTTTTGATGTTCTAGACGAAAATCAAATCACACCCAAAACCATCACCTGATCCTTCCCAAACCCCAAAATCGATCAAGACTTCAAAATAGATACTTGACATGTACTAGAAAAAGATACTCCTAATCAAGATCTATCATTATAGATATAGATGAGTCATTTTGGAGCACCCTGAAGGATTTTTGATGTTCTAGACGAAAATCAAATCACACCCAAAACCATCACCTGATCCTTCCCAACCCCCAAAATCGATCAAGACTTCAAAATAGGTACTTGACATGTACAAGAAAAAGATACTCCTAATCAAGATCTATCATTATAGATATAGATGAGTCATTTTGGAGCATCCTGAAGGATTTTTGATGTTCTAGACGAAAATCAAATCACACCCAAAACCATCACCTGATCCTTCCCAACCCCCAAAATCGACCAAGACTTCAAAATAGATACTTGACATGTACTAGAAAAAGATACTCCTAATCAAGATCTATCATTATAGATATAGATGAGTCATTTTGGAGCATGCTGAAGGATTTTTGATGTTCTAGACGAAAATCAAATCACACCCAAAACCATCACCTGATCCTTCCCAACCCCCAAAATCGATCAAGACTTCAAAATAGATACTTGACATGTACTAGAAAAAGATACTCCTAATCAAGATCTATCATTATAGATATAGATGAGTCATTTTGGAGCATCCTGAAGGATTTTTGATGTTCTAGACGAAAATCAAATCACACCCAAAACCATCACCTGATCCTTCCCAACCCCCAAAATCGATCAAGACTTCAAAATAGATACTTGACATGTACTAGAAAAAGATACTCCTAATCAAGATCTATCATTATAGATATAGATGAGTCATTTTGGAGCATCCTGAAGGATTTTTGATGTTCTAGACGAAAATCAAATCACACCCAAAACCATCACCTGATCCTTCCCAACCCCCAGAATCGATCAAGACTTCAAAATAGATACTTGACATGTACTAGAAAAAGATACTCCTAATCAAGATCTATCATTATAGATATAGATGAGTCATTTTGGAACATCCTGAAGGATTTTTGATGTTCTAGACGAAAATCAAATCACACCCAAAACCATCACCTAATCCTTCCCAACCCCCAAAATCGATCAAGACTTCAAAATAGATACTTGACATGTACTAGAAAAAGATACTCCTAATCAAGATCTATCATTATAGATATAAATGAGTCATTTTGGAGCATCCTGAAGGATTTTTGATGTTCTAGACGAAAATCAAATCACACCCAAAACCATCACCTGATCCTTCCTAACCCCCAAAATCGATCAAGACTTCAAAATAGATACTTGACATGTACTAGAAAAAGATACTCCTAATCAAGATCTATCATTATAGATATAGATGAGTCATTTTGGAGCATCCTGAAGGATTTTTGATGTTCTAGACGAAAATCAAATCACACCCAAAACCATCACCTGATCCTTCCCAACCGCCAAAATCGATCAAGACTTCAAAATAGATACTTGACATGTACTAGAAAAAGATACTCCTAATCAAGATCTATCATTATAGATATAGATGAGTCATTTTGGAGCATCCTGAAGGATTTTTGATGTTCTAGACGAAAATCAAATCACACCCAAAACCATCACCTGATCCTTCCCAACCCCCAAAATCGATCAAGACTTCAAAATAGATACTTGACATGTACTAGAAAAAGATACTCCTAATCAAGATCTATCATTATAGATATAGATGAGTCATTTTGGAGCATCCTGAAGGATTTTTGATGTTCTAGACGAAAATCAAATCACACCCAAAACCATCACCTGATCCTTCCCAACCCCCAAAATCGATCAAGACTTCAAAATAGATACTTGACATGTACTAGAAAAAGATACTCCTAATCAAGATCTATCATTATAGATATAGATGAGTCATTTTGGAGCATCCTGAAGGATTTTTGATGTTCTAGACGAAAATCAAATCACACCCAAAACCATCACCTGATCCTTCCCAACCCCCAAAATCGATCAAGACTTCAAAATAGATACTTGACATGTACTAGAAAAAGATACTCCTAATCAAGATCTGTCATTATAGATATAGATGAGTCATTTTGGAGCATCCTGAAGGATTTTTGATGTTCTAGACGAAAATCAAATCACACCCAAAACCATCACCTGATCCTTCCCAACCCCCAAAATCGATCAAGACTTCAAAATAGATACTTGACATGTACTAGAAAAAGATACTCCTAATCAAGATCTATCATTATAGATATAGATGAGTCATTTTGGAGCATCCTGAAGGATTTTTGATGTTCTAGACGAAAATCAAATCACACCCAAAACCATCACCTGATCCTTCCCAACCCCCAAAATCGATCAAGACTTCAAAATAGATACTTGACATGTACTAGAAAAAGATACTCCTAATCAAGATCTATCATTATAGATATAGATGAGTCATTTTGGAGCATCCTGAAGGATTTTTGATGTTCTAGACGAAAATCAAATCACACCCAAAACCATCACCTGATCCTTCCCAACCCCCAAAATCGATCAAGACTTCAAAATAGATACTTGACATGTACTAGAAAAAGATACTCCTAATTAAGATCTATCATTATAGATATAGATGAGTCATTTTGGAGCATCCTGAAGGATTTTTGATGTTCTAGACGAAAATCAAATCACACCCAAAACCATCACCTGATCCTTCCCAACCCCCAAAATCGATCAAGACTTCAAAATAGATACTTGACATGTACTAGAAAAAGATACTCCTAATCAAGATCTATCATTATAGATATAGATGAGTCATTTTGGAGCATCCTGAAGGATTTTTGATGTTCTAGACTAAAATCAAATCACACCCAAAACCATCACCTGATCCTTCCCAACCCCCAAAATCGATCAAGACTTCAAAATAGATACTTGACATGTACTAGAAAAAGATACTCCTAATCAAGATCTATCATTATAGATATAGATGAGTCATTTTGGAGCATCCTGAAGGATTTTTGATGTTCTAGACGAAAATCAAATCACACCCAAAACCATCACCTGATCCTTCCCAACCCCCAAAATCGATCAAGACTTCAAAATAGATACTTGACATGTACTAGAAAAAGATACTCCTAATCAAGATCTATCATTATAGATATAGATGAGTCATTTTGGAGCATCCTGAAGGATTTTTGATGTTCTAGACGAAAATCAAATCACACCCAAAACCATCACCTGATCCTTCCCAACCCCCAAAATCGATCAAGACTTCAAAAGAGATACTTGACATGTACAAGAAAAAGATACTCCTAATCAAGATCTATCATTATAGATATAGATGAGTCATTTTGGAGCATCCTGAAGGATTTTTGATGTTCTAGACGAAAATCAAATCACACCCAAAACCATCACCTGATCCTTCCCAACCCCCAAAATCGATCAAGACTTCAAAATAGATACTTGACATGTACTAGAAAAAGATACTCCTAATCAAGATCTATCATTATAGATATAGATGAGTCATTTTGGAGCATCCTGAAGGATTTTTGATGTTCTAGACGAAAATCAAATCACACCCAAAACCATCACCTGATCCTTCCCAACCCCCAAATTCTATCAAGACTTCAAAATAGATACTTGACATGTACTAGAAAAAGATACTCCTAATCAAGATCTATCATTATAGATATAGATGAGTCATTTTGGAGCATCCTGAAGGATTTTTGATGTTCTAGACGAAAATCAAATCACACCCAAAACCATCACCTGATCCTTCCCAACCCCCAAAATCGATCAAGACTTCAAAATAGATACTTGACATGTACTAAAAAAAGATACTCCTAATCAAGATCTATCATTATAGATATATATGAGTCATTTTGGAGCATCCTGAAGGATTTTTGATGTTCTAGACGAAAATCAAATCACACCCAAAACCATCACCTGATCCTTCCCAACCCCCAAAATCGATCAAGACTTCAAAATAGATACTTGACATGTACTAGAAAAAGATACTCCTAATCAAGATCTATCATTATAGATATAGATGAGTCATTTTGGAGCATCTTGAAGGATTTTTGATGTTCTAGACGAAAATCAAATCACACCCAAAACCATCACCTGATCCTTCCCAACCCCCAAAATTGATCAAAACTTCAAAAAAGATACTTGACATGTACTAGAAAAAGATACTCCTAATCAAGATCTATCATTATAGATATAGATGAGTCATTTTGGAGCATCCTGAAGGATTTTTGATGTTCTAGACGAAAATCAAATCACACCCAAAACCATCACCTGATCCTTCCCAACCCCCAAAATCGATCTAGACTTCAAAATAGATACTTGACATGTACTAGAAAAAGATACTCCTAATCAAGATCTATCATTATAGATATAGATGAGTCATTTTGGAGCATCCTGAAAGATTTTTGATGTTCTAGACGAAAATCAAATCACACCCAAAACCATCACCTGATCCTTCCCAACCCCCAAAATCGATCAAGACTTCAAAATAGATACTTGACATGTACTAGAAAAAGATACTCCTAATCAAGATCTATCATTATAGATATAGATGAGTCATTTTGGAGCATCCTGAAGGATTTTTGATGTTCTAGACGAAAATCAAATCACACCCAAAACCATCACCTGATCCTTCCCAACCCCTAAAATCGATCAAGACTTCAAAATAGATACTTGACATGTACTAGAAAAAGATACTCCTAATCAAGATCTATCATTATAGATATAGATGAGTCATTTTGGAGCATCCTGAAGGATTTTTGATGTTCTAGACGAAAATCAAATCACACCCAAAACCATCACCTGATCCTTCCCAACCCCCAAAATCGATCAAGACTTCAAAATAGATACTTGACATGTACTAGAAAAAGATACTCCTAATCAAGATCTATCATTATAGATATAGATGAGTCATTTTGGAGCATCCTGAAGGATTTTTGATGTTCTAGACGAAAATCAAATCACACCCAAAACCATCACCTGATCCTTCCCAACCCCCAAAATCGATCAAGACTTCAAAATAGATACTTGACATGTACTAGAAAAAGATACTCCTAATCAAGATCTATCATTATAGATATAGATGAGTCATTTTGGAGCATCCTGAAGGATTTTTGATGTTCTAGACGAAAATCAAATCACACCCAAAACCATCACCTGATCCTTCCCAACCCCCAAAATCGATCAAGACTTCAAAATAGATACTTGACATGTACTAGAAAAAGATACTCCTAATCAAGATCTATCATTATAGATATAGATGAGTCATTTTGGAGCATCCTGAAGGATTTTTGATGTTCTAGACGAAAATCAAATCACACCCAAAACCATCACCTGATCCTTCCCAACCCCCAAAATCGATCAAGACTTCAAAATAGATACTTGACATGTACTAGAAAAAGATACTCCTAATCAAGATCTATCATTATAGATATAGATGACTCATTTTGGAGCATCCTGAAGGATTTTTGATGTTCTAGACGAAAATCAAATCACACCCAAAACCATCACCTGATCCTTCCCAACCCCCAAAATCGATCAAGACTTCAAAATAGATACTTGACATGTACTAGAAAAAGATACTCCTAATCAAGATCTATCATTATAGATATAGATGAGTCATTTTGGAGCATCCTGAAGGATTTTTGATGTTCTAGACGAAAATCAAATCACACGCAAAACCATCACCTGATCCTTCCCAACCCCCAAAATCGATCAAGACTTCAAAATAGATACTTGACATGTACTAGAAAAAGATACTCCTAATCAAGATCTATCATTATAGATATAGATGAGTCATTTTGGAGCATCCTGAAGGATTTTTGATGTTCTAGACGAAAATCAAATCACACCCAAAACCATCACCTGATCCTTCCCAACCCCCAAAATCGATCAAGACTTCAAAATAGATACTTGACACGTACCAGAAAAAGATACTCCTAATCAAGATCTATCATTATAGATATAGATGAGTCATTTTGGAGCATCCTGAAGGATTTTTGATGTTCTAGACGAAAATCAAATCACACCCAAAACCATCACCTGATCCTTCCCAACCCCCAAAATCGATCAAGACTTCAAAATAGATACTTGACATGTACTAGAAAAAGATACTCCTAATCAAGATCTATCATTATAGATATAGATGAGTCATTTTGGAGCATCCTGAAGGATTTTTGATGTTCTAGACGAAAATCAAATCACACCCAAAACCATCACCTGATCCTTCCCAACCCCCAAAATCGATCAAGACTTCAAAATAGATACTTGACATGTACTAGAAAAAGATACTCCTAATCAAGATCTATCATTATAGATATAGATGAGTCATTTTGGAGCATCCTGAAGGATTTTTGATGTTCTAGACGAAAATCAAATCACACCCAAAACCATCACCTGATCCTTCCCAACCCCCAAAATCGATCAAGACTTCAAAATAGATACTTGACATGTACTAGAAAAAGATACTCCTAATCAAGATCTATCATTATAGATATAGATGAGTCATTTTGGAGCATCCTGAAGGATTTTTGATGTTCTAGACGAAAATCAAATCACACCCAAAACCATCACCTGATCCTTCCCAACCCCCAAAATCGATCAAGACTTCAAAATAGATACTTGACATGTACTAGAAAAAGATACTCCTAATCAAGATCTATCATTATAGATATAGATGAGTCATTTTGGAGCATCCTGAAGGATTTTTGATGTTCTAGACGAAAATCAAATCACACCCAAAACCATCACCTGATCCTTCCCAACCCCCAAAATCGATCAAGACTTCAAAATAGATACTTGACATGTACTAGAAAAAGATACTCCTAATCAAGATCTATCATTATAGATATAGATGAGTCATTTTGGAGCATCCTGAAGGATTTTTGATGTTCTAGACGAAAATCAAATCACACCCAAAACCATCACCTGATCCTTCCCAACCCCCAAAATCGATCAAGACTTCAAAATAGATACTTGACATGTACTAGAAAAAGATACTCCTAATCAAGATCTATCATTATAGATATAGATGAGTCATTTTGGAGCATCCTGAAGGATTTTTGATGTTCTAGACGAAAATCAAATCACACCCAAAACCATCACCTGATCCTTCCCAACCCCCAAAATCGATCAAGACTTCAAAATAGATACTTGACATGTACTAGAAAAAGATACTCCTAATCAAGATCTATCATTATAGATACAGATGAGTCATTTTGGAGCATCCTGAAGGATTTTTGATGTTCTAGACGAAAATCAAATCACACCCAAAACCATCACCTGATCCTTCCCAACCCCCAAAATCGATCAAGACTTCAAAATAGATACTTGACATGTACTAGAAAAAGATACTCCTAATCAAGATCTATCATTATAGATATAGATGAGTCATTTTGGAGCATCCTGAAGGATTTTTGATGTTCTAGACGAAAATCAAATCACACCCAAAACCATCACCTGATCCTTCCCAACCCCCAAAATCGATCAAGACTTCAAAATAGATACTTGACATGTACTAGAAAAAGATACTCCTAATCAAGATCTATCATTATAGATATAGATGAGTCATTTTGGAGCATCCTGAAGGATTTTTGATGTTCTAGACGAAAATCAAATCACACCCAAAACCATCACCTGATCCTTCCCAACCCCCAAAATCGATCAAGACTTCAAAATAGATACTTGACATGTACTAGAAAAAGATACTCCTAATCAAGATCTATCATTATAGATATAGATGAGTCATTTTGGAGCATCCTGAAGGATTTTTGATGTTCTAGACGAAAATCAAATCACACCCAAAACCATCACCTGATCCTTCCCAACCCCCAAAATCGATCAAGACTTCAAAATAGATACTTGACATGTACTAGAAAAAGATACTCCTAATCAAGATCTATCATTATAGATATAGATGAGTCATTTTGGAGCATCCTGAAGGATTTTTGATGTTCTAGACGAAAATCAAATCACACCCAAAACCATCACCTGATCCTTCCCAACCCCCAAAATCGATCAAGACTTCAAAATAGATACTTGACATGTACTAGAAAAAGATACTCCTAATCAAGATCTATCATTATAGATATAGATGAGTCATTTTGGAGCATCCTGAAGGATTTTTGATGTTCTAGACGAAAATCAAATCACACCCAAAACCATCACCTGATCCTTCCCAACCCCCAAAATCGATCAAGACTTCAAAATAGATACTTGACATGTACTAGAAAAAGATACTCCTAATCAAGATCTATCATTATAGATATAGATGAGTCATTTTGGAGCATCCTGAAGGATTTTTGATGTTCTAGACGAAAATCAAATCACACCCAAAACCATCACCTGATCCTTCCCAACCCCCAAAATCGATCAAGACTTCAAAATAGATACTTGACATGTACTAGAAAAAGATACTCCTAATCAAGATCTATCATTATAGATATAGATGAGTCATTTTGGAGCATCCTGAAGGATTTTTGATGTTCTAGACGAAAATCAAATCACACCCAAAACCATCACCTGATCCTTCCCAACCCCCAAAATCGATCAAGACTTCAAAATAGATACTTGACTTGTACTAGAAAAAGATACTCCTAATCAAGATCTATCATTATAGATATAGATGAGTCATTTTGGAGCATCCTGAAGGATTTTTGATGTTCTAGACGAAAATCAAATCACACCCAAAACCATCACCTGATCCTTCCCAACCCCCAAAATCGATCAAGACTTCGAAATAGATACTTGACATGTACTAGAAAAAGATACTCCTAATCAAGATCTATCATTATAGATATAGAAGAGTCATTTTGGAGCATCCTGAAGGATTTTTGATGTTCTAGACGAAAATCAAATCACACCCAAAACCATCACCTGATCCTTCCCAACCCCCAAAATCGATCAAGACTTCAAAATAGATACTTGACATGTACTAGAAAAAGATACTCCTAATCAAGATCTATCATTATAGATATAGATGAGTCATTTTGGAGCATCCTGAAGGATTTTTGATGTTCTAGACGAAAATCAAATCACACCCAAAACCATCACCTGATCCTTCCCAACCCCCAAAATCGATCAAGACTTCAAAATAGATACTTGACATGTACTAGAAAAAGATACTCCTAATCAAGATCTATCATTATAGATATAGATGAGTCATTTTGGAGCATCCTGAAGGATTTTTGATGTTCTAGACGAAAATCAAATCACACCCAAAACCATCACCTGATCCTTCCCAACCCCCAAAATCGATCAAGACTTCAAAATAGATACTTGACATGTACTAGAAAAAGATACTCCTAATCAAGATCTATCATTATAGATATAGATGAGTCATTTTGGAGCATCCTGAAGGATTTTTGATGTTCTAGACGAAAATCAAATCACACCCAAAACCATCACCTGATCCTTCCCAACCCCCAAAATCGATCAAGACTTCAAAATAGATACTTGACATGTACTAGAAAAAGATACTCCTAATCAAGATCTATCATTATAGATATAGATGAGTCATTTTGGAGCATCCTGAAGGATTTTTGATGTTCTAGACGAAAATCAAATCACACCCAAAACCATCACCTGATCCTTCCCAACCCCCAAAATCGATCAAGACTTCAAAATAGATACTTGACATGTACTAGAAAAAGATACTCCTAATCAAGATCTATCATTATAGATATAGATGAGTCATTTTGGAGCATCCTGAAGGATTTTTGATGTTCTAGACGAAAATCAAATCACACCCAAAACCATCACCTGATCCTTCCCAACCCCCAAAATCGATCAAGACTTCAAAAAAGATACTTGACATGTACTAGAAAAAGATACTCCTAATCAAGATCTATCACTATAGATATAGATGAGTCATTTTGGAGCATCCTGAAGGATTTTTGATGTTCTAGACGAAAATCAAATCACACCCAAAACCATCACCTGATCCTTCCCAACCCCCAAAATCGATCAAGACTTCAAAATAGATACTTGACATGTACTAGAAAAAGATACTCCTAATCAAGATCTATCATTATAGATATAGATGAGTCATTTTGGAGCATCCTGAAGGATTTTTGATGTTCTAGACGAAAATCAAATCACACCCAAAACCATCACCTGATCCTTCCCAACCCCCAAAATCGATCAAGACTTCAAAATAGATACTTGACACGTACTAGAAAAAGATACTCCTAATCAAGATCTATCATTATAGATATAGATGAGTCATTTTGGAGCATCCTGAAGGATTTTTGATGTTCTAGACGAAAATCAAATCACACCCAAAACCATCACCTGATCCTTCCCAACCCCCAAAATCGATCAAGACTTCAAAATAGATACTTGACATGTACTAGAAAAAGATACTCCTAATCAAGATCTATCATTATAGATATAGATGAGTCATTTTGGAGCATCCTGAAGGATTTTTGATGTTCTAGACGAAAATCAAATCACACCCAAAACCATCACCTGATCCTTCCCAACCCCAAAATCGATCAAGACTTCAAAATAGATACTTGACATGTACTAGAAAAAGATACTCCTAATCAAGATCTATCATTATAGATATAGATGAGTCATTTTGGAGCATCCTGAAGGATTTTTGATATTCTAGACGAAAATCAAATCACACCCAAAACCATCACCTGATCCTTCCCAACCCCCAAAATCGATCAAGACTTCAAAATAGATACTTGACATGTACTAGAAAAAGATACTCCTAATCAAGATCTATCATTATAGATATAGATGAGTCATTTTGGAGCATCCTGAAGGATTTTTGATGTTCTAGACGAAAATCAAATCACACCCAAAACCATCACCTGATCCTTCCCAACCCCCAAAATCGATCAAGACTTCAAAATAGATACTTGACATGTACTAGAAAAAGATACTCCTAATCAAGATCTATCATTATAGATATAGATGAGTCATTTTGGAGCCTTCTGAAGGATTTTTGATGTTCTAGACGAAAATCAAATCACACCCAAAACCATCACCTGATCCTTCCCAACCCCCAAAATCGATCAAGACTTCAAAATAGATACTTGACATGTACTAGAAAAAGATACTCCTAATCAAGATCTATCATTATAGATATAGATGAGTCATTTTGGAGCATCCTGAAGGATTTTTGATGTTCTAGACGAAAATCAAATCACACCCAAAACCATCACCTGATCCTTCCCAACCCCCAAAATCGATCAAGACTTCAAAATAGATACTTGACATGTACTAGAAAAAGATACTCCTAATCAAGATCTATCATTATAGATATAGATGAGTCATTTTGGAGCATCCTGAAGGATTTTTGATGTTCTAGACGAAAATCAAATCACACCCAAAACCATCACCTGATCCTTCCCAACCCCCAAAATCGATCAAGACTTCAAAATAGATACTTGACATGTACTAGAAAAAGATACTCCTAATCAAGATCTATCATTATAGATATAGATGAGTCATTTTGGAGCATCCTGAAGGATTTTTGATGTTCTAGACGAAAATCAAATCACACCCAAAACCATCACCTGATCCTTCCCAACCCCCAAAATCGATCAAGACTTCAAAATAGATACTTGACATGTACTAGAAAAAGATACTCCTAATCAAGATCTATCATTATAGATATAGATGAGTCATTTTGGAACATCCTGAAGGATTTTTGATGTTCTAGACGAAAATCAAATCACACCCAAAACCATCACCTGATCCTTCCCAACCCCCAAAATCGATCAAGACTTCAAAATAGATACTTGACATGTACTAGAAAAAGATACTCCTAATCAAGATCTATCATTATAGATATAGATGAGTCATTTTGGAGCATCCTGAAGGATTTTTGATGTTCTAGACGAAAATCAAATCACACCCAAAACCATCACCTGATCCTTCCCAACCCCCAAAATCGATCAAGACTTCAAAATAGATACTTGACATGTACTAGAAAAAGATACTCCTAATCAAGATCTATCATTATAGATATAGATGAGTCATTTTGGAGCATCCTGAAGGATTTTTGATGTTCTAGACGAAAATCAAATCACACCCAAAACCATCACCTGATCCTTCCCAACCCCCAAAATCGATCAAGACTTCAAAATAGATACTTGACATGTACTAGAAAAAGATACTCCTAATCAAGATCTATCATTATAGATATAGATGAGTCATTTTGGAGCATCCTGAAGGATTTTTGATGTTCTAGACGAAAATCAAATCACACCCAAAACCATCACCTGATCCTTCCCAACCCCCAAAATCGATCAAGACTTCAAAATAGATACTTGACATGTACTAGAAAAAGATACTCCTAATCAAGATCTATCATTATAGATATAGATGAGTCATTTTGGAGCATCCTGAAGGATTTTTGATGTTCTAAACGAAAATCAAATCACACCCAAAACCATCACCTGATCCTTCCCAACCCCCAAAATCGATCAAGACTTCAAAATAGATACTTGACATGTACTAGAAAAAGATACTCCTAATCAAGATCTATCATTATAGATATAGATGAGTCATTTTGGAGCATCCTGAAGGATTTTTGATGTTCTAGACGAAAATCAAATCACACCCAAAACCATCACCTGATCCTTCCCAACCCCCAAAATCGATCAAGACTTCAAAATAGATACTTGACATGTACTAGAAAAAGATACTCCTAATCAAGATCTATCATTATAGATATAGATGAGTCATTTTGGAGCATCCTGAAGGATTTTTGATGTTCTAGACGAAAATCAAATCACACCCAAAACCATCACCTGATCCTTCCCAACCCCCAAAATCGATCAAGACTTCAAAATAGATACTTGACATGTACTAGAAAAAGATACTCCTAATCAAGATCTATCATTATAGATATAGATGAGTCATTTTGGAGCATCCTGAAGGATTTTTGATGTTCTAGACGAAAATCAAATCACACCCAAAACCATCACCTGATCCTTCCCAACCCCCAAAATCGATCAAGACTTCAAAATAGATACTTGACATGTACTAGAAAAAGATACTCCTAATCAAGATCTATCATTATAGATATAGATGAGTCATTTTGGAGCATCCTGAAGGATTTTTGATGTTCTAGACGAAAATCAAATCACACCCAAAACCATCACCTGATCCTTCCCAACCCCCAAAATCGATCAAGACTTCAAAATAGATACTTGACATGTACTAGAAAAAGATACTCCTAATCAAGATCTATCATTATAGATATAGATGAGTCATTTTGGAGCATCCTGAAGGATTTTTGATGTTCTAGACGAAAATCAAATCACACCCAAAACCATCACCTGATCCTTCCCAACCCCCAAAATCGATCAAGACTTCAAAATAGATACTTGACATGTACTAGAAAAAGATACTCCTAATCAAGATCTATCATTATAGATATAGATGAGTCATTTTGGAGCATCCTGAAGGATTTTTGATGTTCTAGACGAAAATCAAATCACACCCAAAAACATCACCTGATCCTTCCCAACCCCCAAAATCGATCAAGACTTCAAAATAGATACTTGACATGTACTAGAAAAAGATACTCCTAATCAAGATCTATCATTATAGATATAGATGAGTCATTTTGGAGCATCCTGAAGGATTTTTGATGTTCTAGACGAAAATCAAATCACACCCAAAACCATCACCTGATCCTTCCCAACCCCCAAAAACGATCAAGACTTCAAAATAGATACTTGACATGCACTAGAAAAAGATACTCCTAATCAAGATCTATCATTATAGATATAGATGAGTCATTTTGGAGCATCCTGAAGGATTTTTGATGTTCTAGACGAAAATCAAATCACACCCAAAACCATCACCTGATCCTTCCCAACCCCCAAAATCGATCAAGACTTCAAAATATATACTTGACATGTACTAGAAAAAGATACTCCTAATCAAGATCTATCATTATAGATATAGATGAGTCATTTTGGAGCATCCTGAAGGATTTTTGATGTTCTAGACGAAAATCAAATCACACCCAAAACCATCACCTGATCCTTCCCAACCCCCAAAATCGATCAAGACTTCAAAATAGATACTTGACATGTACCAGAAAAAGATACTCCTAATCAAGATCTATCATTATAGATATAGATGAGTCATTTTGGAGCATCCTGAAGGATTTTTGATGTTCTAGACGAAAATCAAATCACACCCAAAACCATCACCTGATCCTTCCCAACCCCCAAAATCGATCAAGACTTCAAAATAGATACTTGACATGTACTAGAAAAAGATACTCCTAATCAAGATCTATCATTATAGATATAGATGAGTCATTTTGGAGCATCCTGAAGGATTTTTGATGTTTTAGACGAAAATCAAATCACACCCAAAACCATCACCTGATCCTTCCCAACCCCCAAAATCGATCAAGACTTCAAAATAGATACTTGACATGTACTAGAAAAAGATACTCCTAATCAAGATCTATCATTATAGATATAGATGAGTCATTTTGGAGCATCCTGAAGGATTTTTGATGTTCTAGACGAAAATCAAATCACACCCAAAACCATCACCTGATCTTTCCCAACCCCAAAATCGATCAAGACTTCAAAATAGATACTTGACATGTAATAGAAAAAGATACTCCTAATCAAGATCTATCATTATAGATATAGATGAGTCATTTTGGAGCATCCTGAAGGATTTTTGATGTTCTAGACGAAAATCAAATCACACCCAAAACCATCACCTGATCCTTCCCAACCCCCAAAATCGATCAAGACTTCAAAATAGATACTTGACATGTTCTAGAAAAAGATACTCCTAATCAAGATCTATCATTATAGATATAGATGAGTCATTTTGGAGCATCCTGAAGGATTTTTGATGTTCTAGACGAAAATCAAATCACACCCAAAACCATCACCTGATCCTTCCCAACCCCCAAAATCGATCAAGACTTCAAAATAGATACTTGACATGTACTAGAAAAAGATACTCCTAATCAAGATCTATCATTATAGATATAGATGAGTCATTTTGGAGCATCCTGAAGGATTTTTGATGTTCTAGACGAAAATCAAATCACACCCAAAACCATCACCTGATCCTTCCCAACCCCCAAAATCGATCAAGACTTCAAAATAGATACTTGACATGTACTAGAAAAAGATACTCCTAATCAAGATCTATCATTATAGATATAGATGAGTCATTTTGGAGCATCCTGAAGGATTTTTGATGTTCTAGACGAAAATCAAATCACACCCAAAACCATCACCTGATCCTTCCCAACCCCCAAAATCGATCAAGACTTCAAAATAGATACTAGACATGTACTATAAAAAGATACTCCTAATCAAGATCTATCATTATAGACATAGATGAGTCATTTTGGAGCATCCTGAAGGATTTTTGATGTTCTAGACGAAAATCAAATCACACCCAAAACCATCACCTGATCCTTCCCAACCCCCAAAATCGATCAAGACTTCAAAATAGATACTTGACATGTACTAGAAAAAGATACTCCTAATCAAGATCTATCATTATAGATATAGATGAGTCATTTTGGAGCATCCTGAAGGATTTTTGATGTTCTAGACGAAAATCAAATCACACCCAAAACCATCACCTGATCCTTCCCAACCCCCAAAATCGATCAAGACTTCAAAATAGATACTTGACATGTACTAGAAAAAGATACTCCTAATCAAGATCTATCATTATAGATATAGATGAGTCATTTTGGAGCATCCTGAAGGATTTTTGATATTCTAGACGAAAATCAAATCACACCCAAAACCATCACCTGATCCTTCCCAACCCCCAAAATCGATCAAGACTTCAAAATAGATACTTGACATGTACTAGAAAAAGATACTCCTAATCAAGATCTATCATTATAGATATAGATGAGTCATTTTGGAGCATCCTGAAGGATTTTTGATGTTCTAGACGAAAATCAAATCACACCCAAAACCATCACCTGATCCTTCCCAACCCCCAAAATCGATCAAGACTTCAAAATAGATACTTGACATGCACTAGAAAAAGATACTCCTAATGAAGATCTATCATTATAGATATAGATGAGTCATTTTGGAGCATCCTGAAGGATTTTTGATGTTCTAGACGAAAATCAAATCACACCCAAAACCATCACCTGATCCTTCCCAACCCCCAAAATCGATCAAGACTTCAAAATAGATACTTGACATGTACTAAAAAAAGATACTCCTAATCAAGATCTATCATTATAGATATAGATGAGTCATTTTGGAGCATCCTGAAGGATTTTTGATGTTCTAGACGAAAATCAAATCACACCCAAAACCATCACCTGATCCTTCCCAACCCCCAAAATCGATCAAGACTTCAAAATAGATACTTGACATGTACTAGAAAAAGATACTCCTAATCAAGATCTATCATTATAGATATAGATGAGTCATTTTGGAGCATCCTGAAGGATTTTTGATGTTCTAGACGAAAATTAAATCACACCCAAAACCATCACCTGATCCTTCCCAACCCCCAAAATCGATCAAGACTTCAAAATAGATACTTGACATGTACTAGAAAAAGATACTCCTAATCAAGATCTATCATTATAGATATAGATGAGTCATTTTGGAGCATCCTGAAGGATTTTTGATGTTCTAGACGAAAATCAAATCACACCCAAAACCATCACCTGATCCTTCCCAACCCCCAAAATCGATCAAGACTTCAAAATAGATACTTGACATGTACTAGAAAAAGATACTCCTAATCAAGATCTATCATTATAGATATAGATGATTCATTTTGGAGCATCCTGAAGGATTTTTGATGTTCTAGACGAAAATCAAATCACACCCAAAACCATCACCTGATCTTTCCCAACCCCCAAAATCGATCAACACCAAAATAGATACTTGACATGTACTAGAAAAAGATACTCCTAATCAAGATCTATCATTATAGATATAGATGAGTCATTTTGGAGCATCCTGAAGGATTTTTGATGTTCTAGACGAAAATCAAATCACACCCAAAACCATCACCTGATCCTTCCCAACCCCCAAAATCGATCAAGACTTCAAAATAGATACTTCACATGTTCTAGAAAAAGATACTCCTAATCAAGATCTATCATTATAGATATAGATGAGTCATTTTGGAGCATCCTGAAGGATTTTTGATGTTCTAGACGAAAATCAAATCACACCCAAAACCATCACCTGATCCTTCCCAACCCCCAAAATCGATCAAGACTTCAAAATAGATACTTGACATGTACTAGAAAAAGATACTCCTAATCAAGATCTATCATTATAGATATAGATGAGTCATTTTGGAGCATCCTGAAGGATTTTTGATGTTCTAGACGAAAATCAAATCACACCCAAAACCATCACCTGATCCTTCCCAACCCCCAAAATCGATCAAGACTTCAAAATAGATACTTGACATGTACTAGAAAAAGATACTCCTAATCAAGATCTATCATTATAGATATAGATGAGTCATTTTGGAGCATCCTGAAGGATTTTTGATGTTCTAGACGAAAATCAAATCACACCCAAAACCATCACCTGATCCTTCCCAACCCCCAAAATCGATCAAGACTTCAAAATAGATACTTGACATGTACTAGAAAAAGATACTCCTAATCAAGATCTATCATTATAGATATAGATGAGTCATTTTGGAGCATCCTGAAGGATTTTTGATGTTCTAGACGAAAATCAAATCACACCCAAAACCATCACCTGATCCTTCCCAACCCCCAAAATCGATCAAGACTTCAAAATAGATACTTGACATGTACTAGAAAAAGATACTCCTAATCAAGATCTATCATTATAGATATAGATGAGTCATTTTGGAGCATCCTGAAGGATTTTTGATGTTCTAGACGAAAATCAAATCACACCCAAAACCATCACCTGATCCTTCCCAACCCCCAAAATCGATCAAGACTTCAAAATAGATACTTGACATGTACTAGAAAAAGATACTCCTAATCAAGATCTATCATTATAGATATAGATGAGTCATTTTGGAGCATCCTGAAGGATTTTTGATGTTCTAGACGAAAATCAAATCACACCCAAAACCATCACCTGATCCTTCCCAACCCCCAAAATCGATCAAGACTTCAAAATAGATACTTGACATGTACTAGAAAAAGATACTCCTAATCAAGATCTATCATTATAGATATAGATGAGTCATTTTGGAGCATCCTGAAGGATTTTTGATGTTCTAGACGAAAATCAAATCACACCCAAAACCATCACCTGATCCTTCCCAACCCCCAAAATCGATCAAGACTTCAAAATAGATACTTGACATGTACTAGAAAAAGATACTCCTAATCAAGATCTATCATTATATATATAGATGAGTCATTTTGGAGCATCCTGAAGGATTTTTGATGTTCTAGACGAAAATCAAATCACACCCAAAACCATCACCTGATCCTTCCCAACCCCCAAAATCGATCAAGACTTCAAAATAGATACTTGACATGTGCTAAAAAAAGATACTCCTAATCAAGATCTATCATTATAGATATAGATGAGTCATTTTGGAGCATCCTGAAGGATTTTTGATGTTCTAGACGAAAATCAAATCACACCCAAAACCATCACCTGATCCTTCCCAACCCCCAAAATCGATCAAGACTTCAAAATAGATACTTGACATGTACTAGAAAAAGATACTCCTAATCAAGATCTATCATTATAGATATAGATGAGTCATTTTGGAGCATCCTGAA
Source organism: Eupeodes corollae (assembly GCF_945859685.1). Classification (NCBI taxonomy): domain Eukaryota; kingdom Metazoa; phylum Arthropoda; class Insecta; order Diptera; family Syrphidae; genus Eupeodes; species Eupeodes corollae. Next base: position 38,387 of record NW_026605824.1, read on the forward strand.
GGATTTTTGATGTTCTAGACGAAAATCAAATCACACCCAAAACCATCACCTGATCCTTCCCAACCCCCAAAATCGATCAAGACTTCAAAATAGATACTTGACATGTACTAGAAAAAGATACTCCTAATCAAGATCTATCATTATAGATATAGATGAGTCATTTTGGAGCATCCTGAAGGATTTTTGATGTTCTAGACGAAAATCAAATCACACCCAAAACCATCACCTGATCCTTCCCAACCCCCAAAATCGATCAAGACTTCAAAATAGATACTTGACATGTACTAGAAAAAGATACTCCTAATCAAGATCTATCATTATAGATATAGATGAGTCATTTTGGAGCATCCTGAAGGATTTTTGATGTTCTAGACGAAAATCAAATCACACCCAAAACCATCACCTGATCCTTCCCAACCCCCAAAATCGATCAAGACTTCAAAATAGATACTTGACATGTACTAGAAAAAGATACTCCTAATCAAGATCTAGTAGTAGTAGTAGTATTTTTATTCATAATTAAATTTTAACATTAAATTTTAACAAAAATGGTTTATATAGCATGGCAAAATGCCGTCTGCCAGATTGGCAATAAAGTATGATTACTAGTTTGTAATATAAGTTTTCCTCAAATTATAATAATCAAGATCTATCATTATAGATATAGATGAGTCATTTTGGAGCATCCTGAAGGATTTTTGATGTTCTAGACGAAAATCAAATCACACCCAAAACCATCACCTGATCCTTCCCAACCCCCAAAATCGATCAAGACTTCAAAATAGATACTTGACATGTACTAGAAAAAGATACTCCTAATCAAGATCTATCATTATAGATATAGATGAGTCATTTTGGAGCATCCTGAAGGAATTTTGATGTTCTAGACGAAAATCAAATCACACCCAAAACCATCACCTGATCCTTCCCAACCCCTAAAATCGATCAAGACTTCAAAATAGATACTTGACATGTACTAGAAAAAGATACTCCTAATCAAGATCTATCATTATAGATATAGATGAGTCATTTTGGAGCATCCTGAAGGATTTTTGATGTTCTAGACGAAAATCAAATCACACCCAAAACCATCACCTGATCCTTCCCAACCCCCAAAATCGATCAAGACTTCAAAATAAATACTTGACATGTACTAGAAAAAGATACTCCTAATCAAGATCTATCATTATAGATATAGATGAGTCATTTTGGAGCATCCTGAAGGATTTTTGATGTTCTAGACGAAAATCAAATCACACCCAAAACCATCACCTGATCCTTCCCAACCCCCAAAATCGATCAAGACTTCAAAATAGATACTTGACATGTACTAAAAAAAGATACTCCTAATCAAGATCTATCATTATAGATATAGATGAGTCATTTTGGAGCATCCTGAAGGATTTTTGATGTTCTAGACGAAAATCAAATCACACCCAAAACCATCACCTGATCCTTCCCAACCCCCAAAATCGATCAAGACTTCAAAATAGATACTTGACATGTACCAGAAAAAGATAGTCCTAATCAAGATCTATCATTATAGATATAGATGAGTCATTTTGGAGCATCCTGAAGGATTTTTGATGTTCTAGACGAAAATCAAATCACACCCAAAACCATCACCTGATCCTTCCCAACCCCCAAAATCGATCAAGACTTCAAAATAGATACTTGACATGTACTAGAAAAAGATACTCCTAATCAAGATCTATCATTATAGATATAGATGAGTCATTTTGGAGCATCCTGAAGGATTTTTGATGTTCTAGACGAAAATCAAATCACACCCAAAACCATCACCTGATCCTTCCCAACCCCCAAAATCGATCAAGACTTCAAAATAGATACTTGACATGTACAAGAAAAAGATACTCCTAATCAAGATCTATCATTATAGATATAAATGAGTCATTTTGGAGCATCCTGAAGTATTTTTGATGTTCTAGACGAAAATCAAATCACACCCAAAACCCTCACCTGATCCTTCCCAACCCCCAAAATCGATCAAGACTTCAAAATAGATACTTGACATGTACTAGAAAAAGATACTCCTAATCAAGATCTATCATTATAGATATAGATGAGTCATTTTGGAGCATCCTGAAGTATTTTTGATGTTCTAGACGAAAATCAAATCACACCCAAAACCATCACCTGATCCTTCCCAACCCCCAAAATCGATCAAGACTTCAAAATAGATACTTGACATGTACTAGATAAAGATACTCCTAATCAAGATCTATCATTATAGATATAGATGAGTCATTTTGGAGCATCCTGAAGGATTTTTGATGTTCTAGACGAAAATCAAATCACACCCAAAACCATCACCTGATCCTTCCCAACCCCCAAAATCGATCAAGACTTCAAAATAGATACTTGACATGTACTAGAAAAAGATACTCCTAGTCAAGATCTATCATTATAGATATAGATGAGTCATTTTGGAGCATCCTGAAGGATTTTTGATGTTCTAGACGAAAATCAAATCACACCCAAAACCATCACCTGATCCTTCCCAACCCCCAAAATCGATCAAGACTTCAAAATAGATACTTGACATGTACTAGAAAAAGATACTCCTAATCAAGATCTATCATTATAGATATAGATGAGTCATTTTGGAGCATCCTGAAGGATTTTTGATGTTCTAGACGAAAATCAAATCACACCCAAAACCATCACCTGATCCTTCCCAACCCCAAAAATCGATCAAGACTTCAAAATAGATACTTGACATGTACTAGAAAAAGATACTCCTAATCAAGATCTATCATTATAGGTATAGATGAGTCATTTTGGAGCATCCTGAAGGATTTTTGATGTTCTAGACGAAAATCAAATCACACCCAAAACCATCACCTGATCCTTCCCAACCCCCAAAATCGATCAAGACTTCAAAATAGATACTTGACATGTACTAGAAAAAGATACTCCTAATCAAGATCTATCATTATAGATATAGATGAGTCATTTTGGAGCATCCTGAAGGATTTTTGATGTTCTAGACGAAAATCAAATCACACCCAAAACCATCAACTGATCCTTCCCAACCCCCAAAATCGATCAAGACTTCAAAATAGATACTTGACATGTACCAGAAAAAGATACTCCTAATCAAGATCTATCATTATAGATATAGATGAGTCATTTTGGAGCATCCTGAAGGATTTTTGATGTTCTAGACGAAAATCAAATCACACCCAAAACCATCACCTGATCCTTCCCAACCCCCAAAATCGATCAAGACTTCAAAATAGATACTTGACATGTACTAGAAAAAGATACTCCCAATCAAGATCTATCATTATAGATATAGATGAGTCATTTTGGAGCATCCTGAAGGATTTTTGATGTTCTAGACGAAAATCAAATCACACCCAAAACCATCACCTGATCCTTCCCAACCCCCAAAATCGATCAAGACTTCAAAATAGATACTTGACATGTACTAGAAAAAGATACTCCTAATCAAGATCTATCATTATAGATATAGATGAGTCATTTTGGAGCATCCTGAAGGATTTTTGATGTTCTAGACGAAAATCAAATCACACCCAAAACCATCACCTGATCCTTCCCAACCCCCAAAATCGATCAAGACTTCAAAATAGATACTTGACATGTACTAGAAAAAGATACTCCTAATCAAGATCTATCATTATAGATATAGATGAGTCATTTTGGAGCATTCTGAAGGATTTTTGATGTTCTAGACGAAAATCAAATCACACCCAAAACCATCACCTGATCCTTCCCAACCCCCAAAATCGATCAAGACTTCAAAATAGATACTTGACATGTACTAGAAAAAGATACTCCTAATCAAGATCTATCATTATAGATATAGATGAGTCATTTTGGAGCATCCTGAAGGATTTTTGATGTTCTAGACGAAAATCAAATCACACCCAAAACCATCACCTGATCCTTCCCAACCCCCAAAATCGATCAAGACTTCAAAATAGATACTTGACATGTACTAGAAAAAGATACTCCTAATCAAGATCTATCATTATAGATATAGATGAGTCATTTTGGAGCATCCTGAAGGATTTTTGATGTTCTAGACGAAAATCAAATCACACCCAAAACCATCACCTGATCCTTCCCAACCCCCAAAATCGATCAAGACTTCAAAATAGATACTTGACATGTACTAGAAAAAGATACTCCTAATCAAGATCTATCATTATAGATATAGATGAGTCATTTTGGAGCATCCTGAAGGATTTTTGATGTTCTAGACGAAAATCAAATCACACCCAAAACCATCACCTGATCCTTCCCAACCCCCAAAATCGATCAAGACTTCAAAATAGATACTTGACATGTACTAGAAAAAGATACTCCTAATCAAGATCTATCATTATAGATATAGATGAGTCATTTTGGAGCATCCTGAAGGATTTTTGATGTTCTAGACGAAAATCAAATCACACCCAAAACCATCACCTGATCCTTCCCAACCCCCAAAATCGATCAAGACTTCAAAATAGATACTTGACATGTACTAGAAAAAGATACTCCTAATCAAGATCTATCATTATAGATATAGATGAGTCATTTTGGAGCATCCTGAAGGATTTTTGATGTTCTAGACGAAAATCAACCCAAAACCATCACCTGATCCTTCCCAACCCCCAAAATCGATCAAGACTTCAAAATAGATACTTGACATGTACTAGAAAAAGATACTCCTAATCAAGATCTATCATTATAGATATAGATGAGTCATTTTGGAGCATCCTGAAGGATTATTGATGTTCTAGACGAAAATCAAATCACACCCAAAACCATCACCTGATCCTTCCCAACCCCCAAAATCGATCAAGACTTCAAAATAGATACTTGACATGTACTAGAAAAAGATACTCCTAATCAAGATCTATCATTATAGATATAGATGAGTCATTTTGGAGCATCCTGAAGGATTTTTGATGTTCTAGACGAAAATCAAATCACACCCAAAACCATCACCTGATCCTTCCCAACCCCCAAAATCGATCAAGACTTCAAAATAGATACTTGACATGTACTAGAAAAAGATACTCCTTATCAAGATCTATCATTATAGATATAGATGAGTCATTTTGGAGCATCCTGAAGGATTTTTAATGTTCTAGACGAAAATCAAATCACACCCAAAACCATCACCTGATCCTTCCCAACCCCCAAAATCGATCAAGACTTCAAAATAGATACTTGACATGTACTAGAAAAAGATACTCCTAATCAAGATCTATCATTATAGATATAGATGAGTCATTTTGGAGCATCCTGAAGGATTTTTGATGTTCTAGACGAAAATCAAATCACACCCAAAACCATCACCTGATCCTTCCCAACCCCCAAAATCGATCAAGACTTCAAAATAGATACTTGACATGTACTAGAAAAAGATACTCCTAATCAAGATCTATCATTATAGATAAAGATGAGTCATTTTGGAGCATCCTGAAGGATTTTTGATGTTCTAGACGAAAATCAAATCACACCCAAAACCATCACCTGATCCTTCCCAACCCCCAAAATCGATCAAGACTTCAAAATAGATACTTGACATGTACTAGAAAAAGATACTCCTAATCAAGATCTATCATTATAGATATAGATGAGTCATTTTGGAGCATCCTGAAGGATTTTTGATGTTCTAGACGAAAATCAAATCACACCCAAAACCATCACCTGATCCTTCCCAACCCCCAAAATCGATCAAGACTTCAAAATAGATACTTGACATGTACTAGAAAAAGATACTCCTAATCAAGATCTATCATTATAGATATAGATGAGTCATTTTGGAGCATCCTGAAGGATTTTTGATGTTCTAGACGAAAATCAAATCACACCCAAAACCATCACCTGATCCTTCCCAACCACCAAAATCGATCAAGACTTCAAAATAGATACTTGACATCTACTAGAAAAAGATACTCCTAATCAAGATCTATCATTATAGATATAGATGAGTCATTTTGGAGCATCCTGAAGGATTTTTGATGTTCTAGACGAAAATCAAATCACACCCAAAACCATCACCTGATCCTTCCCAACCCCCAAAATCGATCAAGACTTCAAAATAGATACTTGACATGTACTAGAAAAAGATACTCCTAATCAAGATCTATCATTATAGATATAGATGAGTCATTTTGGAGCATCCTGAAGACGAAAATCAAATCACACCCAAAACCATCACCTGATCCTTCCCAACCCCCAAAATCGATCAAGACTTCAAAATAGATACTTGACATGTACTAGAAAAAGATACTCCTAATCAAGATCTATCATTATAGATATAGATGAGTCGTTTTGGAGCATCCTGAAGGATTTTTGATGTTCTAGACGAAAATCAAATCACACCCAAAACCATCACCTGATCCTTCCCAACCCCCAAAATCGATCAAGACTTCAAAATAGATACTTGACATGTACTAGAAAAAGATACTCCTAATCAAGATCTATCATTATAGATATAGATGAGTCATTTTGGAGCATCCTGAAGACGAAAATCAAATCACACCCAAAACCATCACCTGATCCTTCCCAACCCCCAAAATCGATCAAGACTTCAAAATAGATACTTGACATGTACTAGAAAAAGATACTCCTAATCAAGATCTATCATTATAGATATAGATGAGTCGTTTTGGAGCATCCTGAAGGATTTTTGATGTTCTAGACGAAAATCAAATCACACCCAAAACCATCACCTGATCCTTCCCAACCCCCAAAATCGATCAAGACTTCAAAATAGGTACTTGACATGTACTAGAAAAAGATACTCCTCATCAAGATCTATCATTATAGATATAGATGAGTCATTTTGGAGCATCCTGAAGGATTTTTGATGTTCTAGACGAAAATCAAATCACACCCAAAACCATCACCTGATCCTTCCCAACCCCCAAAATCGATCAAGACTTCAAAATAGATACTTGACATGTACTAGAAAAAGATACTCCTAATCAAGATCTATCATTATAGATATAGATGAGTCATTTTGGAGCATCCTGAAGGATTTTTGATGTTCTAGACGAAAATCAAATCACACCCAAAACCATCACCTGATCCTTCCCAACCCCCAAAATCGATCAAGACTTCAAAATAGATACTTGACATGTACTAGAAAAAGATACTCCTAATCAAGATCTATCATTATAGATATAGATGAGTCATTTTGGAGCATCCTGAAGGATTTTTGATGTTCTAGACGAAAATCAAATCACACCCAAAACCATCACCTGATCCTTCCCAACCCCCAAAATCGATCAAGACTTCAAAATAGGTACTTGACATGTACTAGATAAAGATACTCCTAATCAAGATCTATCATTATAGATATAGATGAGTCATTTTGGAGCATCCTGAAGGATTTTTGATGTTCTAGACGAAAATCAAATCACACCCAAAACCATCACCTGATCCTTCCCAACCCCCAAAATCGATCAAGACTTCAAAATAGATACTTGACATGTACTAGAAAAAGATACTCCTAATCAAGATCTATCATTATAGATATAGATGAGTCATTTTGGAGCATCCTGAAGGATTTTTGATGTTCTAGACGAAAATCAAATCACACCCAAAACCATCACCTGATCCTTCCCAACCCCCAAAATCGATCAAGACTTCAAAATAGATACTTGACATGTACTAGAAAAAGATACTCCTAATCAAGATCTATCATTATAGATATAGATGAGTCATTTTGGAACATCCTGAAGGATTTTTGATGTTCTAGACGAAAATCAAATCACACCCAAAACCATCACCTGATCCTTCCCAACCCCCAAAATCGATCAAGACTTCAAAATAGATACTTGACATGTACTAGAAAAAGATACTCCTAATCAAGATCTATCATTATAGATATAGATGAGTCATTTTGGAGCATCCTGAAGGATTTTTGATGTTCTAGACGAAAATCAAATCACACCCAAAACCATCACCTGATCCTTCCCAACCCCCAAAATCGATCAAGACTTCAAAATAGATACTTGACATGTACTAGAAAAAGATACTCCTAATCAAGATCTATCATTATAGATATAGATGAGTCATTTTGGAGCATCCTGAAGGATTTTTGATGTTCTAGACGAAAATCAAATCACACCCAAAACCATCACCTGATCCTTCCCAACCCCCAAAATCGATCAAGACTTCAAAATAGATACTTGACATGTACTAGAAAAAGATACTCCTAATCAAGATCTATCATTATAGATATAGATGAGTCATTTTGGAGCATCCTGAAGGATTTTTGATGTTCTAGACAAAAATCAAATCACACCCAAAACCATCACCTGATCCTTCCCAACCCCCAAAATCGATCAAGACTTCAAAATAGATACTTGACATGTACTAGAAAAAGATACTCCTAATCAAGATCTATCATTATAGATATAGATGAGTCATTTTGGAGCATCCTGAAGGATTTTTGATGTTCTAGACGAAAATCAAATCACACCCAAAACCATCACCTGATCCTTCCCAACCCCCAAAATCGATCAAGACTTCAAAATAGATACTTGACATGTACTAGAAAAAGATACTCCTAATCAAGATCTATCATTATAGATATAGATGAGTCATTTTGGAGCATCCTGAAGGATTTTTGATGTTCTAGACGAAAATCAAATCACACCCAAAACCATCACCTGATCCTTCCCAACCCTCAAAATCGATCAAGACTTCAAAATAGATACTTGACATGTACTAGAAAAAGATACTCCTAATCAAGATCTATCATTATAGATATAGATGAGTCATTTTGGAGCATCCTGAAGGATTTTTGATGTTCTAGACGAAAATCAAATCACACCCAAAACCATCACCTGATCCTTCCCAACCCCCAAAATCGATCAAGACTTCAAAAAAGATACTTGACATGTACTAGAAAAAGATACTCCTAATCAAGATCTATCATTATAGATATAGATGAGTCATTTTGGAGCATCCTGAAGGATTTTTGATGTTCTAGACGAAAATCAAATCACACCCAAAACCATCACCTGATCCTTCCCAACCCCCAAAATCGATCAAGACTTCAAAATAGATACTTGACATGTACTAGAAAAAGATACTCCTAATCAAGATCTATCATTATAGATATAGATGAGTCATTTTGGAGCATCCTGAAGGATTTTTGATGTTCTAGACGAAAATCAAATCACACCCAAAACCATCACCTGATCCTTCCCAACCCCCAAAATCGATCAAGACTTCAAAATAGATACTTGACATGTACTAGAAAAAGATACTCCTAATCAAGATCTATCATTATAGATAAAGATGAGTCATTTTGGAGCATCCTGAAGGATTTTTGATGTTCTAGACGAAAATCAAATCACACCCAAAACCATCACCTGATCCTTCCCAACCCCCAAAATCGATCAAGACTTCAAAATAGATACTTGACATGTATTAGAAAAAGATACTCCTAATCAAGATCTATCATTATAGATATAGATGAGTCATTTTGGAGCATCCTGAAGGATTTTTGATGTTCTAGACGAAAATCAAATCACACCCAAAACCATCACCTGATCCTTCCCAACCCCCAAAATCGATCAAGACTTCAAAATAGATACTTGACATATACTAGAAAAAGATACTCCTAATCAAGATCTATCATTATAGATATAGATGAGTCATTTTGGAGCATCCTGAAGGATTTTTGATGTTCTAGACGAAAATCAAATCACACCCAAAACCATCACCTGATCCTTCCCAACCCCCAAAATCGATCAAGACTTCAAAATAGATACTTGACATGTACTAGAAAAAGATACTCCTAATCAAGATCTATCATTATAGATATAGATGAGTCATTTTGGAGCATCCTGAAGGATTTTTGATGTTCTAGACGAAAATCAAATCACACCCAAAACCATCACCTGATCCTTCCCAACCCCCAAAATCGATCAAGACTTCAAAATAGATACTTGACATGTACTAGAAAAAGATACTCCTAATCAAGATCTATCATTATAGATATAGATGAGTCATTTTGGAGCATCCTGAAGGATTTTTGATGTTCTAGACGAAAATCAAATCACACCCAAAACCATCACCTGATCCTTCGCAACCCCCAAAATCGATCAAGACTTCAAAATAGATACTTGACATGTACTAGAAAAAGATACTCCTAATCAAGATCTATCATTATAGATATAGATGAGTCATTTTGGAGCATCCTGAAGGATTTTTGATGTTCTAGACGAAAATCAAATCACACCCAAAACCATCACCTGATCCTTCCCAACCCCCAAAATCGATCAAGACTTCAAAAAAGATACTTGACATGTACTAGAAAAAGATACTCCTAATCAAGATCTATCATTATAGATATAGATGAGTCATTTTGGAGCATCCTGAAGGATTTTTGATGTTCTAGACGAAAATCAAATCACACCCAAAACCATCACCTGATCCTTCCCAACCCCCAAAATCGATCAAGACTTCAAAATAGATACTTGACATGTACTAGAAAAAGATACTCCTAATCAAGATCTATCATTATAGATATAGATGAGTCATTTTGGAGCATCCTGAAGGATTTTTGATGTTCTAGACGAAAATCAAATCACACCCAAAACCATCACCTGATCCTTCCCAACCCCCAAAATCGATCAAGACTTCAAAATAGATACTACTTGACATGTACTAGAAAAAGATACTCCTAATCAAGATCTATCATTATAGATATAGATGAGTCATTTTGGAGCATCCTGAAGGATTTTTGATGTTCTAGACGAAAATCAAATCACACCCAAAAACCATCACCTGATCCTTCCCAACCCCCAAAATCGATCAAGACTTCAAAATAGATACTTGACATGTACTAGAAAAAGATACTCCTAATCAAGATCTATCATTATAGATATAGATGAGTCATTTTGGAGCATCCTGAAGGATTTTTGATGTTCTAGACGAAAATCAAATCACACCCAAAACCATCACCTGATCCTTCCCAACCCCCAAAATCGATCAAGACTTCAAAATAGATACTTGACATGTACTAGAAAAAGATACTCCTAATCAAGATCTATCATTATTGATATAGATGAGTCATTTTGGAGCATCCTGAAGGATTTTTGATGTTCTAGACGAAAATCAAATCACACCCAAAACCATCACCTGATCCTTCCCAACCCCCAAAATCGATCAAGACTTCAAAATAGATACTTGACATGTACTAGAAAAAGATACTCCTAATCAAGATCTATCATTATAGATATAGATGAGTCATTTTGGAGCATCCTGAAGGATTTTTGATGTTCTAGACGAAAATCAAATCACACCCAAAACCATCACCTGATCCTTCCCAACCCCCAAAATCGATCAAGACTTCAAAATAGATACTTGACATGTACTAGAAAAAGATACTCCTAATCAAGATCTATCATTATAGATATAGATGAGTCATTTTGGAGCATCCTGAAGGATTTTTGATGTTCTAGACGAAAATCAAATCACACCCAAAACCATCACCTGATCCTTCCCAACCCCCAAAATCGATCAAGACTTCAAAATAGATACTTGACATGTACTAGAAAAAGATACTCCAAATCAAGATCTATCATTATAGATATAGATGAGTCATTTTGGAGCATCCTGAAGGATTTTTGATGTTCTAGACGAAAATCAAATCACACCCAAAACCATCACCTGATCCTTCCCAACCCCCAAAATCGATCAAGACTTCAAAATAGATACTTGACATGTACTAGAAAAAGATACTCCTAATCAAGATCTATCATTATAGATATAGATGAGTCATTTTGGAGCATCCTGAAGGATTTTTGATGTTCTAGACGAAAATCAAATCACACCCAAAACCATCACCTGATCCTTCCCAACCCCCAAAATCGATCAAGACTTCAAAATAGATACTTGACATGTACCAGAAAAAGATACTCCTAATCAAGATCTATCATTATAGATATAGATGAGTCATTTTGGAGCATCCTGAAGGATTTTTGATGTTCTAGACGAAAAATCAAATCACACCCAAAACCATCACCTGATCCTTCTCAAAGAAGGATCCTAATCAAGATCTATCATTATAGATATAGATGAGTCATTTTGGAGCATCCTGAAGGATTTTTGATGTTCTAGACGAAAATCAAATCACACCCAAAACCATCACCTGATCCTTCCCAACCCCCAAAATCGATCAAGACTTCAAAATAGATACTTGACATGTACTAGAAAAAGATACTCCTAATCAAGATCTATCATTATAGATATAGATGAGTCATTTTGGAGCATCCTGAAGGATTTTTGATGTTCTAGACGAAAATCAAATCACACCCAAAACCATCACCTGATCCTTCCCAACCCCCAAAATCGATCAAGACTTCAAAATAGATACTTGACATGTACTAGAAAAAGATACTCCTAATCAAGATCTATCATTATAGATATAGGTGAGTCATTTTGGAGCATCCTGAAGGATTTTTGATGTTCTAGACGAAAATCAAATCACACCCAAAACCATCACCTGATCCTTCCCAACCCCCAAAATCGATCAAGACTTCAAAATAGATACTTGACATGTACTAGAAAAAGATACTCCTAATCAAGATCTATCATTATAGATATAGATGAGTCATTTTGGAGCATCCTGAAGGATTTTTGATGTTCTAGACGAAAATCGAATCACACCCAAAACCATCACCTGATCCTTCCCAACCCCCAAAATCGATCAAGACTTCAAAATAGATACTTGACATGTACTAGAAAAAGATACTCCTAATCAAGATCTATCATTATAGATACAGATGAGTCATTTTGGAGCATCCTGAAGGATTTTTGATGTTCTAGACGAAAATCAAATCACACCCAAAACCATCACCTGATCCTTCCCAACCCCCAAAATCGATCAAGACTTCAAAATAGATACTTGACATGTACTAGAAAAAGATACTCCTATTCAAGATCTATCATTATAGATATAGATGAGTCATTTTGGAGCATCCTGAAGGATTTTTGATGTTCTAGACGAAAATCAAATCACACCCAAAACCATCACCTGATCCTTCCCAACCCCCAAAATCGATCAAGACTTCAAAATAGATACTTGACATGTACTAGAAAAAGATACTCCTAATCAAGATCTATCATTATAGATATAGATGAGTCATTTTGGAGTATCCTGAAGGATTTTTGATGTTCTAGACGAAAATCAAATCACACCCAAAACCATCACCTGATCCTTCCTAACCCCCAAAATCGATCAAGACTTCAAAATAGATACTTGACATGTACTAAAAAAAGATACTCCTAATCAAGATCTATCATTATAGATATAGATGAGTCATTTTGGAGCATCCTGAAGGATTTTTGATGTTCTAGACGAAAATCAAATCACACCCAAAACCATCACCTGATCCTTCCCAACCCCCAAAATCGATCAAGACTTCAAAATAGATACTTGACATGTACTAGAAAAAGATACTCCTAATCAAGATCTATCATTATAGATATAGATGAGTCATTTTGGAGCATCCTGAAGGATTTTTGATGTTCTAGACGAAAATCAAATCACACCCAAAACCATCACCTGATCCTTCCCAACCCCCAAAATCGATCAAGACTTCAAAATAGATACTTGACATGTACTAGAAAAAGATACTCCTAATCAAGATCTATCATTATAGATATAGATGAGTCATTTTGGAGCATCCTGAAGGATTTTTGATGTTCTAGACAAAAATCAAATCACACCCAAAACCATCACCTGATCCTTCCCAACCCCCAAAATCGATCAAGACTTCAAAATAGATACTTGACATGTACTAGAAAAAGATACTCCTAATCAAGATCTATCATTATAGATATAGATGAGTCATTTTGGAGCATCCTGAAGGATTTTTGATGTTCTAGACGAAAATCAAATCACACCCAAAACCATCACCTGATCCTTCCCAACCCCCAAAATCGATCAAGACTTCAAAATAGATACTTGACATGTACTAGAAAAAGATACTCCTAATCAAGATCTATCATTATAGATATAGATGAGTCATTTTGGAGCATCCTGAAGGATTTTTGATGTTCTAGACGAAAATCAAATCACACCCAAAACCATCACCTGATCCTTCCCAACCCCCAAAATTGATCAAGACTTTAAAATAGATACTTGACATGTACTAGAAAAAGATACTCCTAATCAAGATCTATCATTATAGATATAGATGAGTCATTTTGGAGCATCCTGAAGGATTTTTGATGTTCTAGACGAAAATCAAATCACACCCAAAACCATCACCTGATCCTTCCCAACCCCCAAAATCGATCAAGACTTCAAAATAGATACTTGACATGTACTAGAAAAAGATACTCCTAATCAAGATCTATCATTATAGATATAGATGAGTCATTTTGGAGCATCCTGAAGGATTTTTGATGTTCTAGACGAAAATCAAATCACACCCAAAACCATCACCTGATCCTTCCCAACCCCCAAAATCGATCAAGACTTCAAAATAGATACTTGACATGTACTAGAAAAAGATACTCCTAATCAAGATCTATCATTATAGATATAGACGAGTCATTTTGGAGCATCCTGAAGGATTTTTGATGTTCTAGACGAAAATCAAATCACACCCAAAACCATCACCAGATCCTTCCCAACCCCCAAAATCGATCAAGACTTCAAAATAGATACTTGACATGTACTAGAAAAAGATACTCCTAATCAAGATCTATCATTATAGATATAGATGAGTCATTTTGGAGCATCCTGAAGGATTTTTGATGTTCTAGACGAAAATCAAATCACACCCAAAACCATCACCTGATCCTTCCCAACCCCCAAAATCGATCAAGACTTCAAAATAGATACTTGACATGTACTAGAAAAAGATACTCCTAATCAAGATCTATCATTATAGATAAAGATGAGTCATTTTGGAGCATCCTGAAGGATTTTTGATGTTCTAGACGAAAATCAAATCACACCCAAAACCATCACCTGATCCTTCCCAACCCCCAAAATCGATCAAGACTTCAAAATAGATACTTGACATGTACTAGAAAAAGATACTCCTAATCAAGATCTATCATTATAGATATAGATGAGTCATTTTGGAGCATCCTGAAGGATTTTTGATGTTCTAGACGAAAATCAAATCACACCCAAAACCATCACCTGATCCTTCCCAACCCCCAAAATCGATCAAGACTTCAAAATAGATACTTGACATGTACTAGAAAAAGATACTCCTAATCAAGATCTATCATTATAGATATAGATGAGTCATTTTGGAGCATCCTGAAGGATTTTTGATGTTCTAGACGAAAATCAAATCACACCCAAAACCATCACCTGATCCTTCCCAACCCCCAAAATCGATCAAGACTTCAAAATAGATACTTGACATGTACTAGAAAAAGATACTCCTAATCAAGATCTATCATTATAGATATAGATGAGTCATTTTGGAGCATCCTGAAGGATTTTTTATGTTCTAGACGAAAATCAAATCACACCCAAAACCATCACCTGATCCTTCCCAACCCCCAAAATCGATCAAGACTTCAAAATAGATACTTGACATGTACTAGAAAAAGATACTCCTAATCAAGATCTATCATTATAGATATAGATGAGTCATTTTGGAGCATCCTGAAGGATTTTTGATGTTCTAGACGAAAATCAAATCACACCCAAAACCATCACCTGATCCTTCCCAACCCCCAAAATCGATCAAGACTTCAAAATAGATACTTGACATGTACTAGAAAAAGATACTCCTAATCAAGATCTATCATTATAGATATAGATGAGTCATTTTGGAGCATCCTGAAGGATTTTTGATGTTCTAGACGAAAATCAAATCACACCCAAAACCATCACCTGATCCTTCCCAACCCCCAAAATCGATCAAGACTTTAAAATAGATACTTGACATGTACTAGAAAAAGATACTCCTAATCAAGATCTATCATTATAGATATAGATGAGTCATTTTGGAGCATCCTGAAGGATTTTTGATGTTCTAGACGAAAATCAAATCACACCCAAAACCATCACCTGATCCTTCCCAACCCCCAAAATCGATCAAGACTTCAAAATAGATAGTTGACATGTACTAGAAAAAGATACTCCTAATCAAGATCTATCATTATAGATATAGATGAGTCATTTTGGAGCATCCTGAAGGATTTTTGATGTTCTAGACGAAAATCAAATCACACCCAAAACCATCACCTGATCCTTCCCAACCCCCAAAATCGATCAAGACTTCAAAATAGATACTTGACATGTACTAGAAAAAGATACTCCTAATCAAGATCTATCATTATAGATATAGATGAGTCATTTTGGAGCATCCTGAAGGATTTTTGATGTTCTAGACGAAAATCAAATCACACCCAAAACCATCACCTGATCCTTCCCAACCCCCAAAATCGATCAAGACTTCAAAATAGATACTTGACATGTACTAGAAAAAGATACTCCTAATCAAGATCTATCATTATAGATATAGATGAGTCATTTTGGAGCATCCTGAAGGATTTTTGATGTTCTAGACGAAAATCAAATCACACCCAAAACCATCACCTGATCCTTCCCAACCCCCAAAATCGATCAAGACTTCAAAATAGATACTTGACATGTACTAGAAAAAGATACTCCTAATCAAGATCTATCATTACAGATATAGATGAGTCATTTTGGAGCATCCTGAAGGATTTTTGATGTTCTATACGAAAATCAAATCACACCCAAAACCATCACCTGATCCTTCCCAACCCCCAAAATCGATCAAGACTTCAAAAAAGATACTTGACATGTACTAGAAAAAGATACTCCTAATCAAGATCTATCATTATAGATATAGATGAGTCATTTTGGAGCATCCTGAAGGATTTTTGATGTTCTAGACGAAAATCAAATCACACCCAAAACCATCACCTGATCCTTCCCAACCCCCAAAATCGATCAAGACTTCAAAATAGATACTTGACATGTACTAGAAAAAGATACTCCTAATCAAGATCTATCATTATAGATATAGATGAGTCATTTTGGAGCATCCTGAAGGATTTTTGATGTTCTAGACGAAAATCAAATCACACCCAAAACCATCACCTGATCCTTCCCAACCCCCAAAATCGATCAAGACTTCAAAATAGATACTTGACATGTACTAGAAAAAGATACTCCTAATCAAGATCTATCATTATAGATATAGATGAGTCATTTTGGAGCATCCTGAAGGATTTTTGATGTTCTAGACGAAAATCAAATCACACCCAAAACCATCACCTGATCCTTCCCAACCCCCAAAATCGATCAAGACTTCAAAATAGATACTTGACATGTACTAGAAAAAGATACTCCTAATCAAGATCTATCATTATAGATATAGATGAGTCATTTTGGAGCATCCTGAAGGATTTTTGATGTTCTAGACGAAAATCAAATCACACCCAAAACCATCACCTGATCCTTCCCAACCCCCAAAATCGATCAAGACTTCAAAATAGATACTTGACATGTACTAGAAAAAGATACTCCTAATCAAGATCTATCATTATAGATATAGATGAGTCATTTTGGAGCATCCTGAAGGATTTTTGATGTTCTAGACGAAAATCAAATCACACCCAAAACCATCACCTGATCCTTCCCAACCCCCAAAATCGATCAAGACTTCAAAATAGATACTTGACATGTACTAGAAAAAGATACTCCTAATCAAGATCTATCATTATAGATATAGATGAGTCATTTTGGAGCATCCTGAAGGATTTTTGATGTTCTAGACGAAAATCAAATCACACCCAAAACCATCACCTGATCCTTCCCAACCCCCAAAATCGATCAAGACTTCAAAATAGATACTTGACATGTACTAGAAAAAGATACTCCTAATCAAGATCTATCATTATAGATATAGATGAGTCATTTTGGAGCATCCTGAAGGATTTTTGATGTTCTAGACGAAAATCAAATCACACCCAAAACCATCACCTGATCCTTCCCAACCCCCAAAATCGATCAAGACTTCAAAATAGATACTTGACATGTACTAGAAAAAGATACTCCTAATCAAGATCTATCATTATAGATATAGATGAGTCATTTTGGAGCATCCTGAAGGATTTTTGATGTTCTAGACGAAAATCAAATCACACCCAAAACCATCACCTGATCCTTCCCAACCCCCAAAATCGATCAAGACTTCAAAATAGATACTTGACATGTACTAGAAAAAGATACTCCTAATCAAGATCTATCATTATAGATATAGATGAGTCATTTTGGAGCATCCTGAAGGATTTTTGATGTTCTAGACGAAAATCAAATCACACCCAAAACCATCACCTGATCCTTCCCAACCCCCAAAATCGATCAAGACTTCAAAATAGATACTTGACATGTACTAGAAAAAGATACTCCTAATCAAGATCTATCATTATAGATATAGATGAGTCATTTTGGAGCATCCTGAAGGATTTTTGATGTTCTAGACGAAAATCAAATCACACCCAAAACCATCACCTGATCCTTCCCAACCCCCAAAATCGATCAATACTTCAAAATAGATACTTGACATGTACTAGAAAAAGATACTCCTAATCAAGATCTATCATTATAGATATAGATGAGTCATTTTGGAGCATCCTGAAGGATTTTTGATGTTCTAGACGAAAATCAAATCACACCCAAAACCATCACCTGATCCTTCCCAACCTCCAAAATCGATCAAGACTTCAAAATAGATACTTGACATGTACTAGAAAAAGATACTCCTAATCAAGATCTATCATTATAGATATAGATGAGTCATTTTGGAGCATCCTGAAGGATTTTTGATGTTCTAGACGAAAATCAAATCACACCCAAAACCATCACCTGATCCTTCCCAACCCCCAAAATCGATCAAGACTTCAAAATAGATACTTGACATGTACTAGAAAAAGATACTCCTAATCAAGATCTATCATTATAGATATAGATGAGTCATTTTGGAGCATCCTGAAGGATTTTTGATGTTCTAGACGAAAATCAAATCACACCCAAAACCATCACCTGATCCTTCCCAACCCCCAAAATCGATCAAGACTTCAAAATAGATACTTGACATGTACTAGAAAAAGATACTCCTAATCAAGATCTATCATTATAGATATAGATGAGTCATTTTGGAGCATCCTGAAGGATTTTTGATGTTCTAGACGAAAATCAAATCACACCCAAAACCATCACCTGATCCTTCCCAACCCCCAAAATCGATCAAGACTTCAAAATAGATACTTGATACATGTACTAGAAAAAGATACTCCTAATCAAGATCTATCATTATAGATATAGATGAGTCATTTTGGAGCATCCTGAAGGATTTTTGATGTTCTAGACGAAAATCAAATCACACCCAAAACCATCACCTGATCCTTCCCAACCCCCAAAATCGATCAAGACTTCAAAATAGATACTTGATACATGTACTAGAAAAAGATACTCCTAATCAAGATCTATCATTATAGATATAGATTTTTTTTTTTTTTTTTTTTTTTTTTTTTTTATATCCGATGGAAATCTTCAAAAGACACTCGGTAAGAATCGGTACCGAGTAGTGTGGGACTCTTACCGCACTAAAACCACCGGTGAATCAGGACCAATCTATGAAAGATCGACAAATGATTTTTATTTCTTAATTTTTAAAATCGCATTGGGGGAAGTTTAAGGTTATAACACTTTCCCGTAGCTTTTAGCCCATCAGCTCATGAGGCTTGGTTCTTCTTAATCTCCGAACATTGTCTCGTACATTTAATACGGTCTCCATTTCAGAGTTAGTATGACTTTGCAGTCGCTGATTGTGTGATACAGCGTGTTTCTTAACCACTTCTGTAACCATTTCAATTTGAAGGTCACGATGTAGATCGCTATTTCTTATATACCAAGGGGCATTTATTATTCCACGAAGGACCTTGCTTTGGAATTTTTGGATGGGTTCAGCATTTGTTTTCTTTGTACAGCCCCATAGTTGGATGCCATATGTCCAAACGGGTTTCAATACTTGCTTATATAACATTAGTTTGTTCTGGATAGATAGGTCAGAGTTCTTTCCTATTAACCAGTACATTTTTCTGTACTTCAAGTTTAGTTCTTCTCTTTTCTTTTTGATGTGTTCTTTCCATTTAAGCTTTGCATCCAAATTCATTCCAAGGTATTTGGCGGTATTGGAGTAAGGTACTTCTGTACTGTTTATAAAAATTGGAACATTGTTTATGTTTTTGTTTGTAAAGTTTATATGCGTCGATTTTGTTTCGTTTAATTTGATACGCCATTTGTGCGTCCAATCACTAACTTTATCGACTGCATTTTGCAATTTTTGTGTAGCCTTCGTAACGGATTTATCTGGCACCAATATTGCAGTATCATCAGCAAAGGTGGCCATGATAGCGTTGATGTCCACTGGAATATCCCTTGTATATAACAGATACAGGGTTGGTCCTAGGACACTTCCTTGTGGTACACCGGCTTCAATTTTCTTAAGTTCCGAGTAATTTTGGTCGTACCGTACTCTAAAGAGTCGGTTCGTAATGTAGGATTTCAGTATTTCGTAGTACTGCCTGGGGAAGTCCCTATGCAGTTTGTACTCAAGTCCCAAGTGCCAAACCTTGTCAAAAGCTTGAGCAACATCTAAGAATAC
Organism: Eupeodes corollae; assembly: GCF_945859685.1. Classification (NCBI taxonomy): domain Eukaryota; kingdom Metazoa; phylum Arthropoda; class Insecta; order Diptera; family Syrphidae; genus Eupeodes; species Eupeodes corollae. The sequence goes on from NW_026605824.1 coordinate 59,074, forward strand.
AGACGAGCATACTTGTTTTTCTTCAAGTGCCTTTTCCACAACATCCGTAATTCGATGCACTTGGTCTATCGTGGAATGTTTATTTCTAAATCCAAACTGATGGCTCGGAATTAGTCTTCTTTCTTCAATTATTTTGTTAAGCCTTTTAAGTAGCAGTTTTTCAAAAACTTTTGCCATGATTGGTATAAGCGATATTGGTCTGTAAGATGTAACTTCTGTTGGTGGCTTACCTTGTTTAGGTATAACAATGACTTCCGCAATTTTCCAATGATGTGGCACATATCTTAGTTTAAGGCATGAGTTTATTATAAATTGGAGTTTCTTGAAGGCTATAAGAGGCATTTCTTTCAGAACCTGAGCAGTTATAAGATCGTACCCTGGTGATTTTTTGTTTGACAGCTTATGTTGACACATGCTTCTTACTTCTTTGAGCGTGACAAAAGGTATTTCACATTCGTCGTTTCTGTCAACAAACTGTAAGGGATCTGTAGCTGTGCTTGCTGGGAATGGCTTGAAAACATTCGCGAGATGTTCAGCAAAGAGATCAGCCTTTTGTTTCGGGTTTCCGATCCATTTACCATCTTGAGATTTTATCGGCGGGTTTTGTGTCTGAGGTCTTTTTAGGCGCTTAGTTGCTTTCCATAAGGAGTATTCTGTAGAAGCATCCGTCGTCAGACTTTTCAGGAATCTACTTAGTGAATCATTTTTAAACTCACAGATTCTTTTTTTTAATTCGTTGTTAAGACGGTTAAAAACTACCTTATCATCTGGGAATCTCGTGGATTGCCATTTTCTTCTAGCTCTTCTTTTTTCCAATATCAACTCCTTTATTTCGATAGGATATTTTATTTCTTTTTCTCTCGCATTCGAAATAGTTTGAGTACTTTCTTCTGCAGCCTGCTGCACATCAGCAATAAATTGTTCTACTTCATGATCAATTTGTTCAATTGTTTGCATAGGGGATCTTAGGTTTATAAAATTTTCAAGTTTGTCTCTGAATTCGTTCCAGTTTGTTCTGTTATTCACGAGCTTGGGATTACTTTTTTCTATTATTTCTGTTTCGCTCAGTGATAAAATTACTGGAGTATGATCTGATGATAAATCATAATTACCTTCGACACTTATATGATTTCGTTTAATACCTTTAACTACGAAAAAGTCTATAAGGTCTGGTATTTTGTTAGTATCAGATGGCCAATATGTTGGCGAACCAGAAGAATAAAATTCGCAGTTGTATTTTCGGCCTGCTTGGTATAGCCGTTTACCTTTTGTTGTTATGAGCCTAGATCCCCATTGGGTGTGTATAGCATTGAAGTCGCCACCAACAAGGAAGTTATGTCCTAACAAATGTAGGAGTTCTGCATAGTCTTCTTCAGTTGGAGAGCGCCTCGGAGGGCAGTATATAGCTGCTATTTTGAATTCTTTCTTTTTTATACCAATACTAATTGTTGTTACTTGCATGTTTTCTTTAGTAAACTTTGGTTCTTCAAAGTGTGTTAAGCACTTTTTTATAAGTATTGCTGATCCTCCCCTAGCTTTGTCAGCTGGGTGCGGAGCGTGATAACATGTATAGTTTGGTAATTTATTATCAAGATTTTGTTCAATAGCGAGGTGGGTTTCGGACACCAAACAAATGTCTATATGCTCTATGTCTAAAAAGATGTTTAGTTCTGATACATGCTGTAAGAGACCGTTTGCATTCCATGTTGCGATTTTGAGTGTTCTGTCCATCATTGTTTTTTAAGAGCGACTTCTTCGCTTAGCTGTTTTATGTTTAAATCTTGTTGGTCAATCCTTTTCAGGATGAGTTCCAGCATTTCTTTTATAGAAGTTTCCTCATTCTTCCGCACATTTTTTACAATCTGGGAATAGGATTTATTTTCATCACTTTTGCTTAGTGCAATTGCTTTTCCCGGTTGATTTTTAGTAATGTTATCGACCGTTACTTTTTTGCTTTCAACTACTGGTTTTGTGTTGGTTGAGTTTCTAAACTTGTTCCCAGTTTTGTTTTTTCTTTTTGTGTCTTGGAACTTTTTTGCTACTGGACATCCTCTGTAACTTGCAGGATGATTTCCTTGACAATTAACACATTTCGCTTTCTGTTCTCTGCCCATGGGACAGTTTTTGGTTGCATGTCTGCCTTCACATTTAACACAAGCGAACTCGCGATTGCAGTATTTTTGTGTATGCCCAAAGGCTTGACAGCGCTTACATTGTGGAACACTTTTCGACTTTCGCAGTGGTTCAATTTTGACAACTATGCCCATAATTGATTTAATACTGTAAATCTTATCGAGACTTTCTTTATTTTCAAACGTGAGCATAAATAAAGGTAGAGATCTCTTTTTTGTCGTTGATACCCCAGTGGAGTCTTTTACTATCTCATTTTTAATAAGATTATTGGCATCGAGAGCTTGAAAGCCTTTTTGTATAAGGTCTTCGACAATTTCTTTGGCAACACATGAAGAGTGAAGGCCTCTTGCTACTACTTTTATCGATCTTGTAGCTTTATTTTCGTAGATATAGATGAGTCATTTTGGAGCATCCTGAAGGATTTTTGATGTTCTAGACGAAAATCAAATCACACCCAAAACCATCACCTGATCCTTCCCAACCCCCAAAATCGATCAAGACTTCAAAATAGATACTTGACATGTACTAGAAAAAGATACTCCTAATCAAGATCTATCATTATAGATATAGATGAGTCATTTTGGAGCATCCTGAAGGATTTTTGATGTTCTAGACGAAAATCAAATCACACCCAAAACCATCACCTGATCCTTCCCAACCCCCAAAATCGATCAAGACTTCAAAATAGATACTTGACATGTACTAGAAAAAGATACTCCTAATCAAGATCTATCATTATAGATATAGATGAGTCATTTTGGAGCATCCTGAAGGATTTTTGATGTTCTAGACGAAAATCAAATCACACCCAAAACCATCACCTGATCCTTCCCAACCCCCAAAATCGATCAAGACTTCAAAATAGATACTTAACATGTACTAGAAAAAGATACTCCTAATCAAGATCTATCATTATAGATATAGATGAGTCATTTTGGAGCATCCTGAAGGATTTTTGATGTTCTAGACGAAAATCAAATCACACCCAAAACCATCACCTGATCCTTCCCAACCCCCAAAATCGATCAAGACTTCAAAATAGATACTTGACATGTACTAGAAAAAGATACTCCTAATCAAGATCTATCATTATAGATATAGATGAGTCATTTTGGAGCATCCTGAAGGATTTTTGATGTTCTAGACGAAAATCAAATCACACCCAAAACCATCACCTGATCCTTCCCAACCCCCAAAATCGATCAAGACTTCAAAATAGATACTTGACATGTACTAGAAAAAGATACTCCTAATCAAGATCTATCATTATAGATATAGATGAGTCATTTTGGAGCATCCTGAAGGATTTTTGATGTTCTAGACGAAAATCAAATCACACCCAAAACCATCACCTGATCCTTCCCAACCCCCAAAATCGATCAAGACTTCAAAATAGATACTTGACATGTACTAGAAAAAGATACTCCTAATCAAGATCTATCATTATAGATATAGATGAGTCATTTTGGAGCATCCTGAAGGATTTTTGATGTTCTAGACGAAAATCAAATCACACCCAAAACCATCACCTGATCCTTCCCAACCCCCAAAATCGATCAAGACTTCAAAATAGATACTTGACATGTACTAGAAAAAGATACTCCTAATCAAGATCTATCATTATAGATATAGATGAGTCATTTTGGAGCATCCTGAAGGATTTTTGATGTTCTAGACGAAAATCAAATCACACCCAAAACCATCACCTGATCCTTCCCAACCCCCAAAATCGATCAAGACTTCAAAATAGATACTTGACATGTAGTAGAAAAAGATACTCCTAATCAAGATCTATCATTATAGATATAGATGAGTCATTTTGGAGCATCCTGAAGGATTTTTGATGTTCTAGACGAAAATCAAATCACACCCAAAACCATCACCTGATCCTTCCCAACCCCCAAAATCGATCAAGACTTCAAAATAGATACTTGACATGTACTAGAAAAAGATACTCCTAATCAAGATCTATCATTATAGATATAGATGAGTCATTTTGGAGCATCCTGAAGGATTTTTGATGTTCTAGACGAAAATCAAATCACACCCAAAACCATCACCTGATCCTTCCCAACCCCCAAAATCGATCAAGACTTCAAAATAGATACTTGACATGTACTAGAAAAAGATACTCCTAATCAAGATCTATCATTATAGATATAGATGAGTCATTTTGGAGCATCCTGAAGGATTTTTGATGTTCTAGACGAAAATCAAATCACACCCAAAACCATCACCTGATCCTTCCCAACCCCCAAAATCGATCAAGACTTCAAAATAGATACTTGACATGTACTAGAAAAAGATACTCCTAATCAAGATCTATCATTATAGATATAGATGAGTCATTTTGGAGCATCCTGAAGGATTTTTGATGTCTAGACGAAAATCAAATCACACCCAAAACCATCACCTGATCCTTCCCAACCCCCAAAATCGATCAAGACTTCAAAATAGATACTTGACATGTACTAGAAAAAGAATACTCCTAATCAAGATCTATCATTATAGATATAGATGAGTCATTTTGGAGCATCCTGAAGGATTTTTGATGTTCTAGACGAAAATCAAATCACACCCAAAACCATCACCTGATCCTTCCCAACCCCCAAAATCGATCAAGACTTCAAAATAGATACTTGACATGTACTAGAAAAAGATACTCCTAATCAAGATCTATCATTATAGATATAGATGAGTCATTTTGGAGCATCCTGAAGGATTTTTGATGTTCTAGACGAAAATCAAATCACACCCAAAACCATCACCTGATCCTTCCCAACCCCCAAAATCGATCAAGACTTCAAAATAGATACTTGACATGTACTAGAAAAAGATACTCCTAATCAAGACCTATCATTATAGATATAGATGAGTCATTTTGGAGCATCCTGAAGGATTTTTGATGTTCTAGACGAAAATCAAATCACACCCAAAACCATCACCTGATCCTTCCCAACCCCCAAAATCGATCAAGACTTCAAAATAGATACTTGACATGTACTAGAAAAAGATACTCCTAATCAAGATCTATCATTATAGATATAGATGAGTCATTTTGGAGCATCCTGAAGGATTTTTGATGTTCTAGACGAAAATCAAATCACACCCAAAACCATCACCTGATCCTTCCCAACCCCCAAAATCGATCAAGACTTCAAAATAGATACTTGACATGTACTAGAAAAAAGATACTCCTAATCAAGATCTATCATTATAGATATAGATGAGTCATTTTGGAGCATCCTGAAGGATTTTTGATGTTCTAGACGAAAATCAAAATCACACCCAAAACCATCAGCTGATCCTTCCCAACCCCCAAAATCGATCAAGACTTCAAAATAGATACTTGACATGTACTAGAAAAAGATACTCCTAATCAAGATTTATCATTATAGATATAGATGAGTCATTTTGGAGCATCCTGAAGGATTTTTGATGTTCTAGACGAAAATCAAATCACACCCAAAACCATCACCTGATCCTTCCCAACCCCCAAAATCGATCAAGACTTCAAAATAGATACTTGACTGTACTAGAAAAAGATACTCCTAATCAAGATCTATCATTATAGATATAGATTTAGTCATTTTGGAGCATCCTGAAGGATTTTTGATGTTCTAGACGAAAATCAAATCACACCCAAAACCATCACCTGATCCTTCCCAACCCCCAAAATCGATCAAGACTTCAAAATAGATACTTGACATGTACTAGAAAAAGATACTCCTAATCAAGATCTATCATTATAGATATAGATGAGTCATTTTGGAGCATCCTGAAGGATTTTTGATGTTCTAGACGAAAATCAAATCACACCCAAAACCATCACCTGATCCTTCCCAACCCCCAAAATCGATCAAGACTTCAAAATAGATACTTGACATGTACTAGAAAAAGATACTCCTAATCAAGATCTATCATTATAGATATAGATGAGTCATTTTGGAGCATCCTGAAGGATTTTTGATGTTCTAGACGAAAATCAAATCACACCCAAAACCATCACCTGATCCTTCCCAACCCCCAAAATCGATCAAGACTTCAAAATAGATACTTGACATGTACTAGAAAAAGATACTCCTAATCAAGATCTATCATTATAGATATAGATGAGTCATTTTGGAGCATCCTGAAGGATTTTTGATGTTCTAGACGAAAATCAAATCACACCCAAAACCATCACCTGATCCTTCCCAACCCCCAAAATCGATCAAGACTTCAAAATAGATACTTGACATGTACTAGAAAAAGATACTCCTAATCAAGATCTATCATTATAGATATAGATGAGTCATTTTGGAGCATCCTGAAGGATTTTTGATGTTCTAGACGAAAATCAAATCACACCCAAAACCATCACCTGATCCTTCCCAACCCCCAAAATCGATCAAGACTTCAAAATAGATACTTGACATGTACTAGAAAAAGATACTCCTAATCAAGATCTATCATTATAGATATAGATGAGTCATTTTGGAGCATCCTGAAGGATTTTTGATGTTCTGGACGAAAATCAAATCACACCCAAAACCATCACCTGATCCTTCCCAACCCCCAAAATCGATCAAGACTTCAAAATAGATACTTGACATGTACTAGAAAAAGATACTCCTAATCAAGATCTATCATTATAGATATAGATGAGTCATTTTGGAGCATCCTGAAGGATTTTTGATGTTCTAGACGAAAATCAAATCACACCCAAAACCATCACCTGATCCTTCCCAACCCCCAAAATCGATCAAGACTTCGAAATAGATACTTGACATGTACTAGAAAAAGATACTCCTAATCAAGATCTATCATTATAGATATAGATGAGTCATTTTGGAGCATCCTGAAGGATTTTTGATGTTCTAGACGAAAATCAAATCACACCCAAAACCATCACCTGATCCTTCCCAACCCCCAAAATCGATCAAGACTTCAAAATAGATACTTGACATGTACTAGAAAAAGATACTCCTAATCAAGATCTATCATTATAGATATAGATGAGTCATTTTGGAGCATCCTGAAGGATTTTTGATGTTCTAGACGAAAATCAAATCACACCCAAAACCATCACCTGATCCTTCCCAACCCCCAAAATCGATCAAGACTTCAAAATAGATACTTGACATGTACTAGAAAAAGATACTCCTAATCAAGATCTATCATTATAGATATAGATGAGTTATTTTGGAGCATCCTGAAGGATTTTTGATGTTCTAGACGAAAATCAAATCACACCCAAAACCATCACCTGATCCTTCCCAACCCCCAAAATCGATCAAGACTTCAAAATAGATACTTGACATGTACTAGAAAAAGATACTCCTAATCAAGATCTATCATTATAGATATAGATGAGTCATTTTGGAGCATCCTGAAGGATTTTTGATGTTCTAGACGAAAATCAAATCACACCCAAAACCATCACCTGATCCTTCCCAACCCCCAAAATCGATCAAGACTTCAAAATAGATACTTGACATGTACTAGAAAAAGATACTCCTAATCAAGATCTATCATTATAGATATAATGAGTCATTTTGGAGCATCCTGAAGGATTTTTGATGTTCTAGACGAAAATCAAATCACACCCAAAACCATCACCTGATCCTTCCCAACCCCCAAAATCGATCAAGACTTCAAAATAGATACTTGACATGTACTAGAAAAAGATACTCCTAATCAAGATCTATCATTATAGATATAGATGAGTCATTTTGGAGCATCCTGAAGGATTTTTGATGTTCTAGACGAAAATCAAATCACACCCAAAACCATCACCTGATCCTTCCCAACCCCCAAAATCGATCAAGACTTCAAAATAGATACTTGACATGTACTAGAAAAAGATACTCCTAATCAAGATCTATCATTATAGATATAGATGAGTCATTTTGGAGCATCCTGAAGGATTTTTGATGTTCTAGACGAAAATCAAATCACACCCAAAACCATCACCTGATCCTTCCCAACCCCCAAAATCGATCAAGACTTCAAAATAGATACTTGACATGTACTAGAAAAAGATACTCCTAATCAAGATCTATCATTATAGATATAGATGAGTCATTTTGGAGCATCCTGAAGGATTTTTGATGTTCTAGACGAAAATCAAATCACACCCAAAACCATCACCTGATCCTTCCCAACCCCCAAAATCGATCAAGACTTCAAAATAGATACTTGACATGTACCAGAAAAAGATACTCCTAATCAAGATCTATCATTATAGATATAGATGAGTCATTTTGGAGCATCCTGAAGGATTTTTGATGTTCTAGACGAAAATCAAATCACACCCAAAACCATCACCTGATCCTTCCCAACCCCCAAAATCGATCAAGACTTCAAAATAGATACTTGACATGTACTAGAAAAAGATACTCCTAATCAAGATCTATCATTATAGATATAGATGAGTCATTTTGGAGCATCCTGAAGGATTTTTGATGTTCTAGACGAAAATCAAATCACACCCAAAACCATCACCTGATCCTTCCCAACCCCCAAAATCGATCAAGACTTCAAAATAGATACTTGACATGTACTAGAAAAAGATACTCCTAATCAAGATCTATCATTATAGATATAGATGAGTCATTTTGGAGCATCCTGAAGGATTTTTGATGTTCTAGACGAAAATCAAATCACACCCAAAACCATCACCTGATCCTTCCCAACCCCCAAAATCGATCAAGACTTCAAAATAGATACTTGACATGTACTAGAAAAAGATACTCCTAATCAAGATCTATCATTATAGATATAGATGAGTCATTTTGGAGCATCCTGAAGGATTTTTGATGTTCTAGACGAAAATCAAATCACACCCAAAACCATCACCTGATCCTTCCCAACCCCCAAAATCGATCAAGACTTCAAAATAGATACTTGACATGTACTAGAAAAAGATACTCCTAATCAAGATCTATCATTATAGATATAGATGAGTCATTTTGGAGCATCCTGAAGGATTTTTGATGTTCTAGACGAAAATCAAATCACACCCAAAACCATCACCTGATCCTTCCCAACCCCCAAAATCGATCAAGACTTCAAAATAGATACTTGACATGTACTAGAAAAAGATACTCCTAATCAAGATCTATCATTATAGATATAGATGAGTCATTTTGGAGCATCCTGAAGGATTTTTGATGTGCTAGACGAAAATCAAATCACACCCAAAACCATCACCTGATCCTTCCCAACCCCCAAAATCGATCAAGACTTCAAAATAGATACTTGACATGTACTAGAAAAAGATACTCCTAATCAAGATCTATCATTATAGATATAGATGAGTCATTTTGGAGCATCCTGAAGGATTTTTGATGTTCTAGACGAAAATCAAATCGCACCCAAAACCATCACCTGATCCTTCCCAACCCCCAAAATCGATCAAGACTTCAAAATAGATACTTGACATGTACTAGAAAAAGATACTCCTAATCAAGATCTATCATTATAGATATAGATGAGTCATTTTGGAGCATCTTGAAGGATTTTTGATGTTCTAGACGAAAATCAAATCACACCCAAAACCATCACCTGATCCTTCCCAACCCCCAAAATCGATCAAGACTTCAAAATAGATACTTGACATGTACTAGAAAAAGATACTCCTAATCAAGATCTATCATTATAGATATAGATGAGTCATTTTGGAGCATCCTGAAGGATTTTTGATGTTCTAGACGAAAATCAAATCACACCCAAAACCATCACCTGATCCTTCCCAACCCCCAAAATCGATCAAGACTTCAAAATAGATACTTGACATGTACTAGAAAAAGATACTCCTAATCAAGATCTATCATTATAGATATAGATGAGTCATTTTGGAGCATCCTGAAGGATTTTTGATGTTCTAGACGAAAATCAAATCACACCCAAAACCATCACCTGATCCTTCCCAACTCCCAAAATCGATCAAGACTTCAAAATAGATACTTGACATGTACTAGAAAAAGATACTCCTAATCAAGATCTATCATTATAGATATAGATGAGTCATTTTGGAGCATCCTGAAGGATTTTTGATGTTCTAGACGAAAATCAAATCACACCCAAAACCATCACCTGATCCTTCCCAACCCCCAAAATCGATCAAGACTTCAAAATAGATACTTGACATGTACTAGAAAAAGATACTCCTAATCAAGATCTATCATTATAGATATAGATGAGTCATTTTGGAGCATCCTGAAGGATTTTTGATGTTCTAGACGAAAATCAAATCACACCCAAAACCATCACCTGATCCTTCCCAACCCCCAAAATCGATCAAGACTTCAAAATAGATACTTGACATGTACTAGAAAAAGATACTCCTAATCAAGATCTATCATTATAGATATAGATGAGTCATTTTGGAGCATCCTGAAGGATTTTTGATGTTCTAGACGAAAATCAAATCACACCCAAAACCATCACCTGATCCTTCCCAACCCCCAAAATCGATCAAGACTTCAAAATAGATACTTGACATGTACTAGAAAAAGATACTCCTAATCAAGATCTATCATTATAGATATAGATGAGTCATTTTGGAGCATCCTGAAGGATTTTTGATGTTCTAGACGAAAATCAAATCACACCCAAAACCATCACCTGATCCTTCCCAACCCCCAAAATCGATCAAGACTTCAAAATAGATACTTGACATGTACTAGAAAAAGATACTCCTAATCAAGATCTATCATTATAAATATAGATGAGTCATTTTGGAGCATCCTGAAGGATTTTTGATGTTCTAGACGAAAATCAAATCACACCCAAAACCATCACCTGATCCTTCCCAACCCCCAAAATCGATCAAGACTTCAAAATAGATACTTGACATGTACTAGAAAAAGATACTCCTAATCAAGATCTATCATTATAGATATAGATGAGTCATTTTGGAGCATCCTGAAGGATTTTTGATGTTCTAGACGAAAATCAAATCACACCCAAAACCATCACCTGATCCTTCCCAACCCCCAAAATCGATCAAGACTTCAAAATAGATACTTGACATGTACTAGAAAAAGATACTCCTAATCAAGATCTATCATTATAGATATAGATGAATCATTTTGGAGCATCCTGAAGGATTTTTGATGTTCTAGACGAAAATCAAATCACACCCAAAACCATCACCTGATCCTTCCCAACCCCCAAAATCGATCAAGACTTCAAAATAGATACTTTACATGTACTAGAAAAAGATACTCCTAATCAAGATCTATCATTATAGATATAGATGAGTCATTTTGGAGCATCCTGAAGGATTTTTGATGTTCTAGACGAAAATCAAATCACACCCAAAACCATCACCTGATCCTTTCCAACCCCCAAAATCGATCAAGACTTCAAAATATATACTTGACATGTACCAGAAAAAGATACTCCTAATCAAGATCTATCATTATAGATATAGATGAGTCATTTTGGAGCATCCTGAAGGATTTTTGATGTTCTAGACGAAAATCAAATCACACCCAAAACCATCACCTGATCCTTCCCAACCCCCAAAATCGATCAAGACTTCAAAATAGATACTTGACATGTACTAGAAAAAGATACTCCTAATCAAGATCTATCATTATAGATATAGATGAGTCATTTTGGAGCATCCTGAAGGATTTTTGATGTTCTAGACGAAAATCAAATCACACCCAAAACCATCACCTGATCCTTCCCAACCCCCAAAATCGATCAAGACTTCAAAATAGATACTTGACATGTACTAGAAAAAGATACTCCTAATCAAGATCTATCATTATAGATATAGATGAGTCATTTTGGAGCATCCTGAAGGATTTTTGATGTTCTAGACGAAAATCAAAATCACACCCAAAACCATCACCTGATCCTTCCCAACCCCCAAAATCGATCAAGACTTCAAAATAGATACTTGACATGTACTAGAAAAAGATACTCCTAATCAAGATCTATCATTATAGATATAGATGAGTCATTTTGGTGCATCCTGAAGGATTTTTGATGTTCTAGACGAAAATCAAATCACACCCAAAACCATCACCTGATCCTTCCCAACCCCCAAAATCGATCAAGACTTCAAAATAGATACTTGACATGTACTAGAAAAAGATACTCCTAATCAAGATCTATCATTATAGATATAGATGAGTCATTTTGGAGCATCCTGAAGGATTTTTGATGTTCTAGACGAAAATCAAATCACACCCAAAACCATCACCTGATCCTTCCCAACCCCCAAAATCGATCAAGACTTCAAAATAGATACTTGACATGTACTAGAAAAAGATACTCCTAATCAAGATCTATCATTATAGATATAGATGAGTCATTTTGGAGCATCCTGAAGGATTTTTGATGTGCTAGACGAAAATCAAATCACACCCAAAACCATCACCTGATCCTTCCCAACCCCCAAAATCGATCAAGACTTCAAAATAGATACTTGACATGTACTAGAAAAAGATACTCCTAATCAAGATCTATCATTATAGATATAGATGAGTCATTTTGGAGCATCCTGAAGGATTTTTGATGTTCTAGACGAAAATCAAATCGCACCCAAAACCATCACCTGATCCTTCCCAACCCCCAAAATCGATCAAGACTTCAAAATAGATACTTGACATGTACTAGAAAAAGATACTCCTAATCAAGATCTATCATTGTAGATATAGATGAGTCATTTTGGAGCATCTTGAAGGATTTTTGATGTTCTAGACGAAAATCAAATCACACCCAAAACCATCACCTGATCCTTCCCAACCCCCAAAATCGATCAAGACTTCAAAATAGATACTTGACATGTACTAGAAAAAGATACTCCTAATCAAGATCTATCATTATAGATATAGATGAGTCATTTTGGAGCATCCTGAAGGATTTTTGATGTTCTAGACGAAAATCAAATCACACCCAAAACCATCACCTGATCCTTCCCAACCCCCAAAATCGATCAAGACTTCAAAATAGATACTTGACATGTACTAGAAAAAGATACTCCTAATCAAGATCTATCATTATAGATATAGATGAGTCATTTTGGAGCATCCTGAAGGATTTTTGATGTTCTAGACGAAAATCAAATCACACCCAAAACCATCACCTGATCCTTCCCAACTCCCAAAATCGATCAAGACTTCAAAATAGATACTTGACATGTACTAGAAAAAGATACTCCTAATCAAGATCTATCATTATAGATATAGATGAGTCATTTTGGAGCATCCTGAAGGATTTTTGATGTTCTAGACGAAAATCAAATCACACCCAAAACCATCACCTGATCCTTCCCAACCCCCAAAATCGATCAAGACTTCAAAATAGATACTTGACATGTACTAGAAAAAGATACTCCTAATCAAGATCTATCATTATAGATATAGATGAGTCATTTTGGAGCATCCTGAAGGATTTTTGATGTTCTAGACGAAAATCAAATCACACCCAAAACCATCACCTGATCCTTCCCAACCCCCAAAATCGATCAAGACTTCAAAATAGATACTTGACATGTACTAGAAAAAGATACTCCTAATCAAGATCTATCATTATAGATATAGATGAGTCATTTTGGAGCATCCTGAAGGATTTTTGATGTTCTAGACGAAAATCAAATCACACCCAAAACCATCACCTGATCCTTCCCAACCCCCAAAATCGATCAAGACTTCAAAATAGATACTTGACATGTACTAGAAAAAGATACTCCTAATCAAGATCTATCATTATAGATATAGATGAGTCATTTTGGAGCATCCTGAAGGATTTTTGATGTTCTAGACGAAAATCAAATCACACCCAAAACCATCACCTGATCCTTCCCAACCCCCAAAATCGATCAAGACTTCAAAATAGATACTTGACATGTACTAGAAAAAGATACTCCTAATCAAGATCTATCATTATAGATATAGATGAGTCATTTTGGAGCATCCTGAAGGATTTTTGATGTTCTAGACGAAAATCAAATCACACCCAAAACCATCACCTGATCCTTCCCAACCCCCAAAATCGATCAAGACTTCAAAATAGATACTTGACATGTACTAGAAAAAGATACTCCTAATCAAGATCTATCATTATAGATATAGATGAGTCATTTTGGAGCATCCTGAAGGATTTTTGATGTTCTAGACGAAAATCAAATCACACCCAAAACCATCACCTGATCCTTCCCAACCCCCAAAATCGATCAAGACTTCAAAATAGATACTTGACATGTACTAGAAAAAGATACTCCTAATCAAGATCTATCATTATAGATATAGATGAATCATTTTGGAGCATCCTGAAGGATTTTTGATGTTCTAGACGAAAATCAAATCACACCCAAAACCATCACCTGATCCTTCCCAACCCCAAAATCGATCAAGACTTCAAAATAGATACTTTACATGTACTAGAAAAAGATACTCCTAATCAAGATCTATCATTATAGATATAGATGAGTCATTTTGGAGCATCCTGAAGGATTTTTGATGTTCTAGACGAAAATCAAATCACACCCAAAACCATCACCTGATCCTTCCCAACCCCCAAAATCGATCAAGACTTCAAAATATATACTTGACATGTACCAGAAAAAGATACTCCTAATCAAGATCTATCATTATAGATATAGATGAGTCATTTTGGAGCATCCTGAAGGATTTTTGATGTTCTAGACGAAAATCAAATCACACCCAAAACCATCACCTGATCCTTCCCAACCCCCAAAATCGATCAAGACTTCAAAATAGATACTTGACATGTACTAGAAAAAGATACTCCTAATAAAGATCTATCATTATAAATATAGATGAGTCATTTTGGAGCATCCTGAAGGATTTTTGATGTTCTAGACGAAAATCAAATCACACCCAAAACCATCACCTGATCCTTCCCAACCCCCAAAATCGATCAAGACTTCAAAATAGATACTTGACATGTACTAGAAAAAGATACTCCTAATCAAAATCTATCATTATAGATATAGATGAGTCATTTTGGAGCATCCTGAAGGATTTTTGATGTTCTAGACGAAAATCAAATCACACCCAAAACCATCACCTGATCCTTCCCAACCCCCAAAATCGATCAAGACTTCAAAATAGATACTTGACATGTACTAGAAAAAGATACTCCTAATCAAGATCTATCATTATAGATATAGATGAGTCATTTTGGAGCATCCTGAAGGATTTTTGATGTTCTAGACGAAAATCAAATCACACCCAAAACCATCACCTGATCCTTCCCAACCCCCAAAATCGATCAAGACTTCAAAATAGATACTTGACATGTACTAGAAAAAGATACTCCTAATCAAGATCTATCATTATAGATATAGATGAGTCATTTTGGAGCATCCTGAAGGATTTTTGATGTTCTAGACGAAATCAAATCACACCCAAAACCATCACCTGATCCTTCCCAACCCCCAAAATCGATCAAGACTTCAAAATAGATACTTGACATGTACTAGAAAAAGATACTCCTAATCAAGATCTATCATTATAGATATAGATGAGTCATTTTGGAGCATCCTGAAGGATTTTTGATGTTCTAGACGAAAATCAAATCACACCCAAAACCATCACCTGATCCTTCCCAACCCCCAAAATCGATCAAGACTTCAAAATAGATACTTGACATGTACTAGAAAAAGATACTCCTAATAAAGATCTATCATTATAAATATAGATGAGTCATTTTGGAGCATCCTGAAGGATTTTTGATGTTCTAGACGAAAATCAAATCACACCCAAAACCATCACCTGATCCTTCCCAACCCCCAAAATCGATCAAGACTTCAAAATAGATACTTGACATGTACTAGAAAAAGATACTCCTAATCAAGATCTATCATTATAGATATAGATGAGTCATTTTGGAGCATCCTGAAGGATTTTTGATGTTCTAGACGAAAATCAAATCACACCCAAAACCATCACCTGATCCTTCCCAACCCCCAAAATCGATCAAGACTTCAAAATAGATACTTGACATGTACTAGAAAAAGATACTCCTAATCAAGATCTATCATTATAGATATAGATGAGTCATTTTGGAGCATCCTGAAGGATTTTTGATGTTCTAGACGAAAATCAAATCACACCCAAAACCATCACCTGATCCTTTCCAACCCCCAAAATCGATCAAGACTTCAAAATAGATACTTGACATGTACTAGAAAAAGATACTCCTAATCAAGATCTATCATTATAGATATAGATGAGTCATTTTGGAGCATCCGGAAGGATTTTTGGTGTTCTAGACGATAATCAAATCACACCCAAAACCATCACCTGATCCTTCCCAACCCCCAAAATCCATCAAGACTTCAAAATAGATACTTGACATGTACTAGAAAAAGATACTCCTAATCAAGATCTATCATTATAGATATAGATGAGTCATTTTGGAGCATCCTGAAGGATTTTTGATGTTCTAGACGAAAATCAAATCACACCCAAAACCATCACCTGATCCTTCCCAACCCCCAAAATCGATCAAGACTTCAAAATAGATACTTGACATGTACTAGAAAAAGATACTCCTAATCAAGATCTATCATTATAGATATAGATGAGTCATTTTGGAGCATCCTGAAGGATTTTTGATGTTCTAGACGAAATCAAATCACACCCAAAAACATCACCTGATCCTTCCCAACCCCAAAATCGATCAAGACTTCAAAATAGATACTTGACATGTACTAGAAAAAGATACTCCTAATCAAGATCTATCATTATAGATATAGATGAGTCATTTTGGAGCATCCTGAAGGATTTTTGATGTTCTAGACGAAAATCAAATCCACACCCAAAACCATCACCTGATCCTTCCCAACCCCGAAAATCGATCAAGACTTCAAAATAGATACTTGACATGTACTAGAAAAAGATACTCCTAATCAAGATCTATCATTATAGATATAGATGAGTCATTTTGGAGCATCCTGAAGGATTTTTGATGTTCTAGACGAAATCAAATCACACCCCAAAAACATCACCTGATCCTTCCCAACCCCCAAAATCGATCAAGACTTCAAAATAGATACTTGACATGTACTAGAAAAAGATACTCCTAATCAAGATCTATCATTATAGATATAGATGAGTCATTTTGGAGCATCCTGAAGGATTTTTGATGTTCTAGACGAAAATCAAATCACACCCAAAACCATCACCTGATCCTTCCCAACCCCCAAAATCGATCAAGACTTCAAAATAGATACTTGACATGTACTAGAAAAAGATACTCCTAATCAAGATCTATCATTATAGATATAGATGAGTCATTTTGGAGCATCCTGAAGGATTTTTGATGTTCTAGACGAAAATCAAATCACACCCAAAACCATCACCTGATCCTTCCCAACCCCCAAAATCGATCAAGACTTCAAAATAGATACTTGACATGTACTAGAAAAAAGATACTCCTAATCAAGATCTATCATTATAGATATAGATGAGTCATTTTGGAGCATCCTGAAGGATTTTTGATGTTCTAGACGAAAATCAACTCACACCCAAAAACCATCACCTGATCCTTCCCAACCCCCAAAATCGATCAAGACTTCAAAATAGATACTTGACATGTACTAGAAAAAGATACTCCTAATCAAGATCTATCGTTATAGATATAGATGAGTCATTTTGGAGCATCCTGAAGGATTTTTGATGTTCTAGACGAAAATCAAATCACACCCAAAACCATCACCTGATCCTTCCCAACCCCCAAAATCGATCAAGACTTCAAAATAGATACTTGACATGTACTAGAAAAAGATACTCCTAATCAAGATCTATCATTATAGATATAGATGAGTCATTTTGGAGCATCCTGAAGGATTTTTGATGTTCTAGACGAAAATCAAATCACACCCAAAACCATTACCTGATCCTTCCCAACCCCCAAAATCAATCAAGACTTCAAAATAGATACTTGACATGTACTAGAAAAAGATACTCCTAATCAAGATCTATCATTATAGATATAGATGAGTCATTTTGGAGCATCCTGAAGGATTTTTGATGTTCTAGACGAAAATCAAATCACACCCAAAACCATCACCTGATCCTTCCCAACCCCCAAAATCGATCAAGACTTCAAAATAGATACTTGACATGTACTAGAAAAAGATACTCCTAATCAAGATCTATCATTATAGATATAGATGAGTCATTTTGGAGCATCCTGAAGGATTTTTGATGTTCTAGACGAAAATCAAATCACACCCAAAACCATCACCTGATCCTTCCCAACCCCCAAAATCGATCAAGACTTCAAAATAGATACTTGACATGTACTAGAAAAAGATACTCCTAATCAAGATCTATCATTATAGATATAGATGAGTCATTTTGGAGCATCCTGAAGGATTTTTGATGTTCTAGACGAAAATCAAATCACACCCAAAACCATCACCTGATCTTTCCCAATCCCCAAAATCGATCAAGACTTCAAAATAGATACTTGACATGTACTAGAAAAAGATACTCCTAATCAAGATCTATCATTATAGATATAGATGAGTCATTTTGGAGCATCCTGAAGGATTTTTGATGTTCTAGACGAAAATCAAATCACACCCAAAACCATCACCTGATCCTTCCCAACCCCCAAAATCGATCAAGACTTCAAAATAGATACTTGACATGTACTAGAAAAAGATACACCTAATCAAGATCTATCATTATAGACATAGATGAGTCATTTTGGAGCATCCTGAAGGATTTTTGATGTTCTAGACGAAAATCAAATCACACCCAAAACCATCACCTGATCCTTCCCAACCCCCAAAATCGATCAAGACTTCAAAATAGATACTTGACATGTACTAGAAAAAGATACTCCTAATCAAGATCTATCATTATAGATATAGATGAGTCATTTTGGAGCATCCTGAAGGATTTTTGATGTTCTAGACGAAAATCAAATCACACCCAAAACCATCACCTGATCCTTCCCAACCCCCCAAAATCGATCAAGACTTCAAAATAGATACTTGACATGTACTAGAAAAAGATACTCCTAATCAAGATCTATCATTATAGATATAGATGAGTCATTTTGGAGCATCCTGAAGGATTTTTGATGTTCTAGACGAAAATCAAATCACACCCAAAACCATCACCTGATCCTTCCCAACCCCCAAAATCGATCAAGACTTCAAAATAGATACTTGACATGTACTAGAAAAAGATACTCCTAATCAAGATCTATCATTATAGATATAGATGAGTCATTTTGGAGCATCCTGAAGGATTTTTGATGTTCTAGACGAAAATCAAATCACACCCAAAACCATCACCTGATCTTTCCCAACCCCCAAAATCGATCAAGACTTCAAAATAGATACTTGACATGTACTAGAAAAAGATACTCCTAATCAAGATCTATCATTATAGATATAGATGAGTCATTTTGGAGCATCCTGAAGGATTTTTGATGTTCTAGACGAAAATCAAATCACACCCAAAACCATCACCTGATCCTTCCCAACCCCCAAAATCGATCAAGACTTCAAAATAGATACTTGACATGTACTAGAAAAAGATACTCCTAATCAAGATCTATCATTATAGATATAGATGAGTCATTTTGGAGCATCCTGAAGGATTTTTGATGTTCTAGACGAAAATCAAATCACACCCAAAACCATCACCTGATCCTTCCCAACCCCCAAAAGCGATCAAGACTTCAAAATAGATACTTGACATGTACTAGAAAAAGATACTCCTAATCAAGATCTATCATTATAGATATAGATGAGTCATTTTGGAGCATCCTGAAGGATTTTTGATGTTCTAGACGAAAATCAAATCACACCCAAAACCATCACCTGATCCTTCCCAACCCCCAAAATCGATCAAGACTTCAAAATAGATACTTGACATGTACTAGAAAAAGATACTCCTAATCAAGATCTATCATTATAGATATAGATGAGTCATTTTGGAGCATCCTGAAGGATTTTTGATGTTCTAGACGAAAATCAAATCACACCCAAAACCATCACCTGATCCTTCCCAACCCCCAAAATCGATCAAGACTTCAAAATAGATACTTGACATGTACTAGAAAAAGATACTCCTAATCAAGATCTATCATTATAGATACAGATGAGTCATTTTGGAGCATCCTGAAGGATTTTTGATGTTCTAGACGAAAATCAAATCACACCCAAAACCATCACCTGATCCTTCCCAACCCCCAAAATCGATCCAGACTTCAAAATAGATACTTGACATGTACTAGAAAAAGATACTCCTAATCAAGATCTATCATTATAGATATAGATGAGTCATTTTGGAGCATCCTGAAGGATTTTTGATGTTCTAGACGAAAATCAAATCACACCCAAAACCATCACCTGATCCTTCCCAACCCCCAAAATCTATCAAGACTTCAAAATAGATACTTGACATGTACTAGAAAAAGATACTCCTAGTCAAGATCTATCATTATAGATATAGATGAGTCATTTTGGAGCATCCTGAAGGATTTTTGATGTTCTAGACGAAAATCAAATCACACCCAAAACCATCACCTGATCCTTCCCAACCCCCAAAATCGATCAAGACTTCAAAATAGATACTTGACATGTACTAGAAAAAGATACTCCTAATCAAGATCTATCATTATAGATATAGATGAGTCATTTTGGAGCATCCTGAAGGATTTTTGATGTTCTAGACGAAAATCAAATCACACCCAAAACCATCACCTGATCCTTCCCAACCCCCAAAATCGATCAAGACTTCAAAATAGATACTTGACATGTACTAGAAAAAGATACTCCTAATCAAGATCTATCATTATAGATATAGATGAGTCATTTTGGAGCATCCTGAAGGATTTTTGATGTTCTAGACGAAAATCAAATCACACCCAAAACCATCACCTGATCCTTCCCAACCCCCAAAATCGATCAAGACTTCAAAATAGATACTTGACATGTACTAGAAAAAGATACTCCTAATCAAGATCTATCATTATAGATATAGATGAGTCATTTTGGAGCATCCTGAAGGATTTTTGATGTTCTAGACGAAAATCAAATCACACCCAAAACCATCACCTGATCCTTCCCAACCCCCAAAATCGATCAAGACTTCAAAATAGATACTTGACATGTACTAGAAAAAGATACTCCTAATCAAGATCTATCATTATAGATATAGATGAGTCATTTTGGAGCATCCTGAAGGATTTTTGATGTTCTAGACGAAAATCAAATCACACCCAAAACCATCACCTGATCCTTCCCAACCCCCAAAATCGATCAAGACTTCAAAATAGATACTTGACATGTACTAGAAAAAGATACTCCTAATCAAGATCTATCATTATAGATATAGATGAGTCATTTTGGAGCATCCTGAAGGATTTTTGATGTTCTAGACGAAAATCAAATCACACCCAAAACCATCACCTGATCCTTCCCAACCCCCAAAATCGATCAAGACTTCAAAATAGATACTTGACATGTACTAGAAAAAGATACTCCAAAACCATCACCTGATCCTTCCCAACCCCCAAAATCGATCAAGACTTCAAAATAGATACTTGACATGTACTAGAAAAAGATACTCCTAATCAAGATCTATCATTATAGACATAGATGAGTCATTTTGGAGCATCCTGAAGGATTTTTGATGTTCTAGACGAAAATCAAATCACACCCAAAACCATCACCTGATCCTTCCCAACCCCCAAAATCGATCAAGACTTCAAAATAGATACTTGACATGTACTAGAAAAAGATACTCCTAATCAAGATCTATCATTATAGATATAGATGAGTCATTTTGGAGCATCCTGAAGGATTTTTGATGTTCTAGACGAAAATCAAATCACACCCAAAACCATCACCTGATCCTTCCCAACCCCCAAAATCGATCAAGACTTCAAAATAGATACTTGACATGTACTAGAAAAAGATACTCCTAATCAAGATCTATCATTATAGATATAGATGAGTCATTTTGGAGCATCCTGAAGGATTTTTGATGTTCTAGACGAAAATCAAATCACACCCAAAACCATCACCTGATCCTTCCCAACCCCCAAAATCGATCAAGACTTCAAAATAGATACTTGACATGTACTAGAAAAAGATACTCCTAATCAAGATCTATCATTATAGATATAGATGAGTCATTTTGGAGCATCCTGAAGGATTTTTGATGTTCTAGACGAAAATCAAATCACACCCAAAACCATCACCTGATCCTTCCCAACCCCCAAAATCGATCAAGACTTCAAAATAGATACTTGACATGTACTAGAAAAAGATACTCCTTATCAAGATCTATCATTATAGATATAGATGAGTCATTTTTGGAGCATCCTGAAGGATTTTTGATGTTCTAGACGAAAATCAAATCACACCCAAAACCATCACCTGATCCTTCCCAACCCCCAAAATCGATCAAGACTTCAAAATAGATACTTGACCTGTACTAGAAAAAGATGCTCCTAATCAAGATCTATTATTATAGATATAGATGAGTCATTTTGGAGCATCCTGAAGGATTTTTGATGTTCTAGACGAAAATCAAATCACACCCAAAACCATCACCTGATCCTTCCCAACCCCCAAAAGCGATCAAGACTTCAAAATAGATACTTGACATGTACTAGAAAAAGATACTCCTAATCAAGATCTATCATTATAGATATAGATGAGTCATTTTGGAGCATCCTGAAGGATTTTTGATGTTCTAGACGAAAATCAAATCACACCCAAAACCATCACCTGATCCTTCCCAACCCCCAAAATCGATCAAGACTTCAAAATAGATACTTGACATGTACTAGAAAAAGATACTCCTAATCAAGATCTATCATTATAGATATAGATGAGTCATTTTGGAGCATCCTGAAGGATTTTTGATGTTCTAGACGAAAATCAAATCACACCCAAAACCATCACCTGATCCTTCCCAACCCCCAAAATCGATCAAGACTTCAAAATAGATACTTGACATGTACTAGAAAAAGATACTCCTAATCAAGATCTATCATTATAGATACAGATGAGTCATTTTGGAGCATCCTGAAGGATTTTTGATGTTCTAGACGAAAATCAAATCACACCCAAAACCATCACCTGATCCTTCCCAACCCCCAAAATCGATCCAGACTTCAAAATAGATACTTGACATGTACTAGAAAAAGATACTCCTAATCAAGATCTATCATTATAGATATAGATGAGTCATTTTGGAGCATCCTGAAGGATTTTTGATGTTCTAGACGAAAATCAAATCACACCCAAAACCATCACCTGATCCTTCCCAACCCCCAAAATCTATCAAGACTTCAAAATAGATACTTGACATGTGCTAGAAAAAGATACTCCTAGTCAAGATCTATCATTATAGATATAGATGAGTCATTTTGGAGCATCCTGAAGGATTTTTGATGTTCTAGACGAAAATCAAATCACACCCAAAACCATCACCTGATCCTTCCCAACCCCCAAAATCGATCAAGACTTCAAAATAGATACTTGACATGTACTAGAAAAAGATACTCCTAATCAAGATCTATCATTATAGATATAGATGAGTCATTTTGGAGCATCCTGAAGGATTTTTGATGTTCTAGACGAAAATCAAATCACACCCAAAACCATCACCTGATCCTTCCCAACCCCCAAAATCGATCAAGACTTCAAAATAGATACTTGACATGTACTAGAAAAAGATACTCCTAATCAAGATCTATCATTATAGATATAGATGAGTCATTTTGGAGCATCCTGAAGGATTTTTGATGTTCTAGACGAAAATCAAATCACACCCAAAACCATCACCTGATCCTTCCCAACCCCCAAAATCGATCAAGACTTCAAAATAGATACTTGACATGTACTAGAAAAAGATACTCCTAATCAAGATCTATCATTATAGATATAGATGAGTCATTTTGGAGCATCCTGAAGGATTTTTGATGTTCTAGACGAAAATCAAATCACACCCAAAACCATCACCTGATCCTTCCCAACCCCCAAAATCGATCAAGACTTCAAAATAGATACTTGACATGTACTAGAAAAAGATACTCCTAATCAAGATCTATCATTATAGATATAGATGAGTCATTTTGGAGCATCCTGAAGGATTTTTGATGTTCTAGACGAAAATCAAATCACACCCAAAACCATCACCTGATCCTTCCCAACCCCCAAAATCGATCAAGACTTCAAAATAGATACTTGACATGTACTAGAAAAAGATACTCCTAATCAAGATCTATCATTATAGATATAGATGAGTCATTTTGGAGCATCCTGAAGGATTTTTGATGTTCTAGACGAAAATCATATCACACCCAAAACCATCACCTGATCCTTCCCAACCCCCAAAATCGATCAAGACTTCAAAATAGATACTTGACATGTACTAGAAAAAGATACTCCTAATCAAGATCTATCATTATAGATATAGATGAGTCATTTTGGAGTATCCTGAAGGATTTTTGATGTTCTAGACGAAAATCAAATCACACCCAAAACCATCACCTGATCCTTCCCAACCCCTAAAATCGATCAAGACTTCAAAATAGATACTTGTCATGTACTAGAAAAATATACTCCTAATCAAGATCTATCATTATAGATATAGATGAGTCATTTTGGAGCATCCTGAAGGATTTTTGATGTTCTAGACGAAAATCAAATCACACCCAAAACCATCACCTGATCCTTCCCAACCCCCAAAATCGATCAAGACTTCAAAATAGATACTTGACATGTACTAGAAAAAGATACTCCTAATCAAGATCTATCATTATAGATATAGATAAGTCATTTTGGAGCATCCTGAAGGATTTTTGATGTTCTAGACGAAAATCAAATCACACCCAAAACCATCACCTGATCCTTCCCAACCCCCAAAATCGATCAAGACTTCAAAATAGATACTTGACATGTACTAGAAAAAGATACTCCTAATCAAGATCTATCATTATAGATATAGATGAGTCATTTTGGAGCATCCTGAAGGATTTTTGATGTTCTAGACGAAAATAAAATCACACCCAAAACCATCACCTGATCCTTCCCAACCCCCAAAATCGATCAAGACTTCAAAATAGATACTTGACATGTACTAGAAAAAGATACTCCTAATCAAGATCTATCATTATAGATATAGATGAGTCATTTTGGAGCAACCTGAAGGATTTTTGATGTTCTAGACGAAAATCAAATCACACCCAAAACAAAACCATCACCTAATCCTTCCCAACCCCCAAAATCGATCAAGACTTCAAAATAGATACTTGACATGTACTAGAAAAAGATACTCCTAATCAAGATCTATCATTATAGATATAGATGAGTCATTTTGGAGCATCCTGAAGGATTTTTGATGTTCTAGACGAAAATCAAATCACACCCAAAACCATCACCTGATCCTTCCCAACCCCCAAAATCGATCAAGACTTCAAAATAGATACTTGACATGTACTAGAAAAAGATACTCCTAATCAAGATCTATCATTATAGATACAGATGAGTCATTTTGGAGCATCCTGAAGGATTTTTGATGTTCTAGACGAAAATCAAATCACACCCAAAACCATCACCTGATCCTTCCCAACCCCCAAAATCGATCAAGACTTCAAAATAGATACTTGACATGTACTAGAAAAAGATACTCCTAATCAAGATCTATCATTATAGATATAGATGAGTCATTTTGGAGCATCCTGAAGGATTTTTGATGTTCTAGACGAAAATCAAATCACACCCAAAACCATCACCTGATCCTTCCCAACCCCCAAAAATCGATCAAGACTTCAAAATAGATACTTGACATGTACTAGAAAAAGATACTCCTAATCAAGATCTATCATTATAGATATAGATGAGTCATTTTTGGAGCATCCTGAAGGATTTTTGATGTTCTAGACGAAAATCAAATCACACCCAAAACCATCACCTGATCCTTCCCAACCCCCAAAATCGATCAAGACTTCAAAATAGATACTTGACATGTACTAGAAAAAGATACTCCTAATCAAGATCTATCATTATAGATATAGATGAGTCATTTTGGAGCATCCTGAAGGATTTTTGATGTTCTACGACGAAAATCAAATCACACCCAAAACCATCACCTGATCCTTCCCAACCCCCAAAATCGATCAAGACTTCAAAATAGATACTTGACATGTACTAGAAAAAGATACTCCTAATCAAGATCTATCATTATAGATATAGATGAGTCATTTTGGAGCATCCTGAAGGATTTTTGATGTTCTAGACGAAAATCAAATCACACCCAAAACCATCACCTGATCCTTCCCAACCCCCAAAATCGATCAAGACTTCAAAAAAAATACTTGACATGTACTAGAAAAAGATACTCCTAATCAAGATCTATCATTATAGATATAGATGAGTCATTTTGGAGCATCCTGAAGGATTTTTGATGTTCTAGACGAAAATCAAATCACACCCAAAACCATCACCTGATCCTTCCCAACCCCCAAAATCGATCAAGACTTCAAAATAGATACTTGACATGTACTAGAAAAAGATACTCCTAATCAAGATCTATCATTATAGATATAGATGAGTCATTTTGGAGCATCCTGAAGGATTTTTGATGTTCTAGACGAAAATCAAATCACACCCAAAACCATCACCTGATCCTTCCCAACCCCCAAAATCGATCAAGACTTCAAAATAGATACTTGACATGTACTAGAAAAAGATACTCCTAATCAAGATCTATCATTATAGATATAGATGAGTCATTTTGGAGCATCCTGAAGGATTTTTGATGTTCTAGACGAAAATCAAATCACACCCAAAACCATCACCTGATCCTTCCCAACCCCCAAAATCGATCAAGACTTCAAAATAGATACTTGACATGTACTAGAAAAAGATACTCCTAATCAAGATCTATCATTATAGATATAGATGAGTCATTTTGGAGCATCCTGAAGGATTTTTGATGTTCTAGACGAAAATCAAATCACACCCAAAACCATCACCTGATCCTTCCCAACCCCCAAAATCGATCAAGACTTCAAAATAGATACTTGACATGTACTAGAAAAAGATACTCCTAATCAAGATCTATCATTATAGATATAGATGAGTCATTTTGGAGCATCCTGAAGGATTTTTGATGTTCTAGACGAAAATCAAATCACACCCAAAACCATCACCTGATCCTTCCCAACCCCCAAAATCGATCAAGACTTCAAAAAAGATACCTGACATGTACTAGAAAAAGATACTCCTAATCAAAATCTATCATTATAGATATAGGTGAGTCATTTTGGAGCATCCTGAAGGATTTTTGATGTTCTAGACGAAAATCAAATCACACCCAAAACCATCACCTGATCCTTCCCAACCCCCCAAAATCGATCAAGACTTCAAAATAGATACTTGACATGTACTAGAAAAAGATACTCCTAATCAAGATCTATCATTATAGATATAGATGAGTCATTTTGGAGCATCCTGAAGGATTTTTGATGTTCTAGACGAAAATCAAATCACACCCAAAACCATCACCTGATCCTTCCCAACCCCCAAAATCGATCAAGACTTCAAAATAGATACTTGACATGTACTAGAAAAAGATACTCCTAATCAAGATCTATCATTATAGATATAGATGAGTCATTTTGGAGCATCCTGAAGGATTTTTGATGTTCTAGACGAAAATCAAATCACACCCAAAACCATCACCTGATCCTTCCAACCCCCAAAATCGATCAAGACTTCAAAATAGATACTTGACATGTACTAGAAAAAGATACTCCTAATCAAGATCTATTATTATAGATATAGATGAGTCATTTTGGAGCATCCTGAAGGATTTTTGATGTTCTAGACGAAAATCAAATCACACCCAAAACCATCACCTGATCCTTCCCAACCCCCAAAATCGATCAAGACTTCAAAATAGATACTTGATATGTACTAGAAAAAGATACTCCTAATCAAGATCTATCATTATAGATATAGATGAGTCATTTTGGAGCATCCTGAAGGATTTTTGATGTTCTAGACGAAAATCAAATCACACCCAAAACCATCACCTGATCCTTCCCAACCCCCAAAATCGATCAAGACTTCAAATAGATACTTGACATGTACTAGAAAAAAGATACTCCTAATCAAGATCTATCATTATAGATATAGAGTCATTTTGGAGCATCCTGAAGGATTTTTGATGTTCTAGACGAAAATCAAATCACACCCAAAACCATCACCTGATCCTTCCCAACCCCTAAAATCGATCAAGACTTCAAAATAGATACTTGACATGTACTAGAAAAAGATACTCCTAATCAAGATCTATCATTATAGATATAGATGAGTCATTTTGGAGCATCCTGAAGGATTTTTGATGTTCTAGACGAAAATCAAATCACACCCAAAACCATCACCTGATCCTTCCCAACCCCCAAAATCGATCAAGACTTCAAAATAGATACTTGACATGTACTAGAAAAAGATACTCCTAATCAAGATCTATCATTATAGATATAGATGAGTCATTTTGGAGCATCCTGAAGGATTTTTGATGTTCTAGACGAAAATCAAATCACACCCAAAACCATCACCTGATCCTTCCCAACCCCCAAAATCGATCAAGACTTCAAAATAGATACTTGACATGTACTAGAAAAAGATACTCCTAATCAAGATCTATCATTATAGATATAGATGAGTCATTTTGGAGCATCCTGAAGGATTTTTGATGTTCTAGACGAAAATCAAATCACACCCAAAACCATCACCCGATCCTTCCCAACCCCCAAAATCGATCAAGACTTCAAAATAGATACTTGACATGTACTAGAAAAAGATACTCCTAATCAAGATCTATCATTATAGATATAGATGAGTCATTTTGGAGCATCCTGAAGGATTTTTGATGTTCTAGACGAAAATCAAATCACACCCAAAACCATCACCTGATCCTTCCCAACCCCCAAAATCGATCAAGACTTCAAAATAGATACTTGACATGTACTAGAAAAAGATACTCCTAATCAAGATCTATCATTATAGATATAGATAAGTCATTTTGGAGCATCCTGAAGGATTTTTGATGTTCTAGACGAAAATCAAATCACACCCAAAACCATCACCTGATCCTTCCCAACCCCCAAAATCGATCAAGACTTCAAAATAGATACTTGACATGTACTAGAAAAAGATACTCCTAATCAAGATCTATCATTATAGATATAGATGAGTCATTTTGGAGCATCCTGAAGGATTTTTGATGTTCTAGACGAAAATCAAATCACACCCAAAACCATCACCTGATCCTTCCCAACCCCCAAAATCGATCAAGACTTCAAAATAGATACTTGACATGTACTAGAAAAAGATACTCCTAATCAAGATCTATCATTATAGATATAGATGAGTCATTTTGGAGCATCCTGAAGGATTTTTGATGTTCTAGACGAAAATCAAATCACACCCAAAACCATCACCTGATCCTTCCCAACCCCCAAAATCGATCAAGACTTCAAAATAGATACTTGACATGTACTAGAAAAAGATACTCCTAATCAAGATCTATCGTTATAGATATAGATGAGTCATTTTGGAGCATCCTGAAGGATTTTTGATGTTCTAGACGAAAATCAAATCACACCCAAAACCATCACCTGATCCTTCCCAACCCCCAAAATCGATCAAGACTTCAAAATAGATACTTGACATGTACTAGAAAAAGATACTCCTAATCAAGATCTATCATTATAGATATAGATGAGTCATTTTGGAGCATCCTGAAGGATTTTTGATGTTCTAGACGAAAATCAAATCACACCCAAAACCATCACCTGATCCTTCCCAACCCCCAAAATCGATCAAGACTTCAAAATAGATACTTGACATGTACTAGAAAAAGATACTCCTAATCAAGATCTATCATTATAGATATAGATGAGTCATTTTGGAGCATCCTGAAGGATTTTTGATGTTCTAGACGAAAATCAAATCACACCCAAAACCATCACCTAATCCTTCCCAACCCCCAAAATCGATCAAGACTTCAAAATAGATACTTGACATGTACTAGAAAAAGATACTCCTAATCAAGATCTATCATTATAGATATAGATGAGTCATTTTGGAGCATCCTGAAGGATTTTTGATGTTCTAGACGAAAATCAAATCACACCCAAAACCATCACCTGATCCTTCCCAACCCCCAAAATCGATCAAGACTTCAAAATAGATACTTGACATGTACTAGAAAAAGATACTCCTAATCAAGATCTATCATTATAGATATAGATGAGTCATTTTGGAGC
>NW_026605825.1:0-67030 GCF_945859685.1 Eupeodes corollae
CCAACCCCCAAAATCGATCAAGACTTCAAAATAGATACTTGACATGTACTAGAAAAAGATACTCCTAATCAAGATCTATCATTATAGATATAGATGAGTCATTTTGGAGCATCCTGAAGGATTTTTGATGTTCTAGACGAAAATCAAATCACACCCAAAACCATCACCTGATCCTTCCCAACCCCCAAAATCGATCAAGACTTCAAAATAGATACTTGACATGTACTAGAAAAAGATACTCCTAATCAAGATCTATCATTATAGATATAGATGAGTCATTTTGGAGCATCCTGAAGGATTTTTGATGTTCTAGACGAAAATCAAATCACACCCAAAACCATCACCTGATCCTTCCCAACCCCCAAAATCGATCAAGACTTCAAAATAGATACTTGACATGTACTAGAAAAAGATACTCCTAATCAAGATCTATCATTATAGATATAGATGAGTCATTTTGGAGCATCCTGAAGGATTTTTGATGTTCTAGACGAAAATCAAATCACACCCAAAACCATCACCTGATCCTTCCCAACCCCCAAAATCGATCAAGACTTCAAAATAGATACTTGACATGTACTAGAAAAAGATACTCCTAATCAAGATCTATCATTATAGATATAGATGAGTCATTTTGGAGCATCCTGAAGGATTTTTGATGTTCTAGACGAAAATCAAATCACACCCAAAACCATCACCTGATCCTTCCCAACCCCCAAAATCGATCAAGACTTCAAAATAGATACTTGACATGTACTAGAAAAAGATACTCCTAATCAAGATCTATCATTATAGATATAGATGAGTCATTTTGGAGCATCCTGAAGGATTTTTGATGTTCTAGACGAAAATCAAATCACACCCAAAACCATCACCTGATCCTTCCCAACCCCCAAAATCGATCAAGACTTCAAAATAGATACTTGACATGTACTAGAAAAAGATACTCCTAATCAAGATCTATCATTATAGATATAGATGAGTCATTTTGGAGCATCCTGAAGGATTTTTGATGTTCTAGACGAAAATCAAATCACACCCAAAACCATCACCTGATCCTTCCCAACCCCCAAAATCGATCAAGACTTCAAAATAGATACTTGACATGTACTAGAAAAAGATACTCCTAATCAAGATCTATCATTATAGATATAGATGAGTCATTTTGGAGCATCCTGAAGGATTTTTGATGTTCTAGACGAAAATCAAATCACACCCAAAACCATCACCTGATCCTTCCCAACCCCCAAAATCGATCAAGACTTCAAAATAGATACTTGACATGTACTAGAAAAAGATACTCCTAATCAAGATCTATCATTATAGATATAGATGAGTCATTTTGGAGCATCCTGAAGGATTTTTGATGTTCTAGACGAAAATCAAATCACACCCAAAACCATCACCTGATCCTTCCCAACCCCCAAAATCGATCAAGACTTCAAAATAGATACTTGACATGTACTAGAAAAAGATACTCCTAATCAAGATCTATCATTATAGATATAGATGAGTCATTTTGGAGCATCCTGAAGGATTTTTGATGTTCTAGACGAAAATCAAATCACACCCAAAACCATCACCTGATCCTTCCCAACCCCCAAAATCGATCAAGACTTCAAAATAGATACTTGACATGTACTAGAAAAAGATACTCCTAATCAAGATCTATCATTATAGATATAGATGAGTCATTTTGGAGCATCCTGAAGGATTTTTGATGTTCTAGACGAAAATCAAATCACACCCAAAACCATCACCTGATCCTTCCCAACCCCCAAAATCGATCAAGACTTCAAAATAGATACTTGACATGTACTAGAAAAAGATACTCCTAATCAAGATCTATCATTATAGATATAGATGAGTCATTTTGGAGCATCCTGAAGGATTTTTGATGTTCTAGACGAAAATCAAATCACACCCAAAACCATCACCTGATCCTTCCCAACCCCCAAAATCGATCAAGACTTCAAAATAGATACTTGACATGTACTAGAAAAAGATACTCCTAATCAAGATCTATCATTATAGATATAGATGAGTCATTTTGGAGCATCCTGAAGGATTTTTGATGTTCTAGACGAAAATCAAATCACACCCAAAACCATCACCTGATCCTTCCCAACCCCCAAAATCGATCAAGACTTCAAAATAGATACTTGACATGTACTAGAAAAAGATACTCCTAATCAAGATCTATCATTATAGATATAGATGAGTCATTTTGGAGCATCCTGAAGGATTTTTGATGTTCTAGACGAAAATCAAATCACACCCAAAACCATCACCTGATCCTTCCCAACCCCCAAAATCGATCAAGACTTCAAAATAGATACTTGACATGTACTAGAAAAAGATACTCCTAATCAAGATCTATCATTATAGATATAGATGAGTCATTTTGGAGCATCCTGAAGGATTTTTGATGTTCTAGACGAAAATCATATCACACCCAAAACCATCACCTGATCCTTCCCAACCCCCAAAATCGATCAAGACTTCAAAATAGATACTTGACATGTACTAGAAAAAGATACTCCTAATCAAGATCTATCATTATAGATATAGATGAGTCATTTTGGAGCATCCTGAAGGATTTTTGATGTTCTAGACGAAAATCAAATCACACCCAAAACCATCACCTGATCCTTCCCAACCCCCAAAATCGATCAAGACTTCAAAATAGATACTTGAAATGTACTAGAAAAAGATACTCCTAATCAAGATCTATCATTATAGATATAGATGAGTCATTTTGGAGCATCCTGAAGGATTTTTGATGTTCTAGACGAAAATCAAATCACACCCAAAACCATCACCTGATCCTTCCCAACCCCCAAAATCGATCAAGACTTCAAAATAGATACTTGACATGTACTAGAAAAAGATACTCCTAATCAAGATCTATGATTATAGATATAGATGAGCCATTTTGGAGCATCCTGAAGGACTTTTGATGTTCTAGACGAAAATCAAATCACACCCAAAACCATCACCTGATCCTTCCCAACCCCCAAAATCGATCAAGACTTCAAAATAGATACTTGACATGTACTAGAAAAAGATACTCCTAATCAAGATCTATCATTATAGATATAGATGAGCCATTTTGGAGCATCCTGAAGGACTTTTGATGTTCTAGACGAAAATCAAATCACACCCAAAACCATCACCTGATCCTTCCCAACCCCCAAAATCGATCAAGACTTCAAAATAGATACTTGACATGTATTAGAAAAAGATACTCCTAATCAAGATCTATCATTATAGATATAGATGAGTCATTTTGGAGCATCCTGAAGGATTTTTGATGTTCTAGACGAAAATCAAATCACACCCAAAACCATCACCTGATCCTTCCCAACCCCCAAAATCGATCAAGACTTCAAAATAGATACTTGACATGTACTAGAAAAAGATACTCCTAATCAAGATCTATCATTATAGATATAGATGAGTCATTTTGGAGCATCCTGAAGGATTTTTGATGTTCTAGACGAAAATCAAATCACACCCAAAACCATCACCTGATCCTTCCCAACCCCCAAAATCGATCAAGACTTCAAAATAGATACTTGACATGTACTAGAAAAAGATAATCCTAATCAAGATCTATCATTATAGATATAGATGAGTCATTTTGGAGCATCCTGAAGGATTTTTGATGTTCTAGACGAAAATCAAATCACACCCAAAACCATCACCTGATCCTTCCCACCCCGAAAATCGATCAAGACTTCAAAATAGATACTTGACATGTACTAGAAAAAGATACTCCTAATCAAGATCTATCATTATAGATATAGATGAGTCATTTTGGAGCATCCTGAAGGATTTTTGATGTTCTAGACGAAAATCAAATCACACCCAAAACCATCACCTGATCCTTCCCAACCCCCAAAATCGATCAAGACTTCAAAATAGATACTTGACATGTACTAGAAAAAGATACTCCTAATCAAGATCTATCATTATAGATATAGATGAGTCATTTTTAGGCATCCTGAAGGATTTTTGATGTTCTAGACGAAAATCAAATCACACCCAAAACCATCACCTGATCCTTCCCAACCCCCAAAATCGATCAAGACTTCAAAATAGATACTTGACATGTACTAGAAAAAGATACTCCTAATCAAGATCTATCATTATAGATATAG
Source organism: Eupeodes corollae (assembly GCF_945859685.1). Taxonomy (NCBI): domain Eukaryota; kingdom Metazoa; phylum Arthropoda; class Insecta; order Diptera; family Syrphidae; genus Eupeodes; species Eupeodes corollae. The sequence continues at coordinate 4,164 of NW_026605825.1, forward strand.
ATGAGTCATTTTGGAGCATCCTGAAGGATTTTTGATGTTCTAGACGAAAATCAAATCACACCCAAAACCATCACCTGATCCTTCCCAACCCCCAAAATCGATCAAGACTTCAAAATAGATACTTGACATGTACTAGAAAAAGATACTCCTAATCAAGATCTATCATTATAGATATAGATGAGTCATTTTGGAGCATCCTGAAGGATTTTTGATGTTCTAGACGAAAATCAAATCACACCCAAAACCATCACCTGATCCTTCCCAACCCCCAAAATCGATCAAGACTTCAAAATAGATACTTGACATGTACTAGAAAAAGATACTCCTAATCAAGATCTATCATTATAGATATAGATGAGTCATTTTGGAGCATCCTGAAGGATTTTTGATGTTCTAGACGAAAATCAAATCACACCCAAAACCATCACCTGATCCTTCCCAACCCCCAAAATCGATCAAGACTTCAAAATAGATACTTGACATGTACTAGAAAAAGATACTCCTAATCAAGATCTATCATTATAGATATAGATGAGTCATTTTGGAGCATCCTGAAGGATTTTTGACGTTCTAGACGAAAATCAAATCACACCCAAAACCATCACCTGATCCTTCCCAACCCCCAAAATCGATCAAGACTTCAAAATAGATACTTGACATGTACTAGAAAAAGATACTCCTAATCAAGATCTATCATTATAGATATAGATGAGTCATTTTGGAGCATCCTGAAGGATTTTTGATGTTCTAGACGAAAATCAAATCACACCCAAAACCATCACCTGATCCTTCCCAACCCCCAAAATCGATCAAGACTTCAAAATAGATACTTGACATGTACTAGAAAAAGATACTTCTAATCAAGATCTATCATTATAGATATAGATGAGTCATTTTGGAGCATCCTGAAGGATTTTTGATGTTCTAGACGAAAATCAAATCACACCCAAAACCATCACCTGATCCTTCCCAACCCCCAAAATCGATCAAGACTTCAAAATAGATACTTGACATGTACTAGAAAAAGATACTCCTAATCAAGATCTATCATTATAGATATAGATGAGTCATTTTGGAGCATCCTGAAGGATTTTTGATGTTCTAGACGAAAATCAAATCACACCCAAAACCATCACCTGATCCTTCCCAACCCCCAAAATCGATCAAGACTTCAAAATAGATACTTGACATGTACTAGAAAAAGATACTCCTAATCAAGATCTATCATTATAGATATAGATGAGTCATTTTGGAGCATCCTGAAGGATTTTTGATGTTCTAGACGAAAATCAAATCATACCCAAAACCATCACTTGATCCTTCCCAACCCCCAAAATCGATCAAGACTTCAAAATAGATACTTGACATGTACTAGAAAAAGATACTCCTAATCAAGATCTATCATTATAGATATAGATGAGTCATTTTGGAGCATCCTGAAGGATTTTTGATGTTCTAGACGAAAATCAAATCACACCCAAAACCATCACCTGATCCTTCCCAACCCCCAAAATCGATCAAGACTTCAAAATAGATACTTGACATGTACTAGAAAAAGATACTCCTAATCAAGATCTATCATTATAGATATAGATGAGTCATTTTGGAGCATCCTGAAGGATTTTTGATGTTCTAGACAAAAATCAAATCACACCCAAAACCATCACCTGATCCTTCCCAACCCCCAAAATCGATCAAGATTTCAAAATAGATACTTGACATGTACTAGAAAAAGATACTCCTAATCAAGATCTATCATTATAGATATAGATGAGTCATTTTGGAGCATCCTGAAGGATTTTTGATGTTCTAGACGAAAATCAAATCACACCCAAAACCATCACCTGATCCTTCCCAACCCCCAAAATCGATCAAGACTTCAAAATAGATACTTGACATGTACTAGAAAAAGATACTCCTAATCAAGATCTATCATTATAGATATAGATGAGTCATTTTGGAGCATCCTGAAGGATTTTTGATGTTCTAGATGAAAATCAAATCACACCCAAAACCATCACCTGATCCTTCCCAACCCCCAAAATCGATCAAGACTTCAAAATAGATACTTGACATGTACTAGAAAAAGATACTCCTAATCAAGATCTATCATTATAGATATAGATGAGTCATTTTGGAGCATCCTGAAGGATTTTTGATGTTCTAGACGAAAATCAAATCACACCCAAAACCATCACCTGATCCTTCCCAACCCCCAAAATCGATCAAGACTTCAAAATAGATACTTGACATGTACTAGAAAAAGATACTCCTAATCAAGATCTATCATTATAGATATAGATGAGTCATTTTGGAGCATCCTGAAGGATTTTTGATGTTCTAGACGAAAATCAAATCACACCCAAAACCATCACCTGATCCTTCCCAACCCCCAAAATCGATCAAGACTTCAAAATAGATACTTGACATGTACTAGAAAAAGATACTCCTAATCAAGATCTATCATTATAGATATAGATGAGTCATTTTGGAGCATCCTGAAGGATTTTTGATGTTCTAGACGAAAATCAAATCACACCCAAACCATCACCTGATCCTTCCCAACCCCCAAAATCGATCAAGACTTCAAAATAGATACTTGACATGTACTAGAAAAAGATACTCCTAATCAAGATCTATCATTATAGATATAGATGAGTCATTTTGGAGCATCCTGAAGGATTTTTGATGTTCTAGACGAAAATCAAATCACACCCAAAACCATCACCTGATCCTTCCCAACCCCCAAAATCGATCAAGACTTCAAAATAGATACTTGACATGTACTAGAAAAAGATACTCCTAATCAAGATCTATCATTATAGATATAGATGAGTCATTTTGGAGCATCCTGAAGGATTTTTGATGTTCTAGACGAAAATCAAATCACACCCAAAACCATCACCTGATCCTTCCCAACCCCCAAAATCGATCAAGGGTTCAAAATAGATACTTAACATGTACTAGAAAAAGATACTCCTAATCAAGATCTATCATTATAGATATAGATGAGTCATTTTGGAGCATCCTGAAGGATTTTTGATGTTCTAGACGAAAATCAAATCACACCCAAAACCATCACCTGATCCTTCCCAACCCCCAAAATCGATCAAGACTTCAAAATAGATACTTGACATGTACTAGAAAAAGATACTCCTAATCAAGATCTATCATTATAGATATAGATGAGTCATTTTGGAGCATCCTGAAGGATTTTTGATGTTCTAGACGAAAATCAAATCACACCCAAAACCATCACCTGATCCTTCCCAACCCCCAAAATCGATCAAGACTTCAAAATAGATACTTGACATGTACTAGAAAAAGATACTCTTAATCAAGATCTATCATTATAGATATAGATGAGTCATTTTGGAGCATCCCGAAGGATTTTTGACGTTCTAGACGAAAATCAAATCACACCCAAAACCATCACCTGATCCTTCCCAACCCCCAAAATCGATCAAGACTTCAAAATAGATACTTGACATGTACTAGAAAAAGATACTCCTAATCAAGATCTATCATTATAGATATAGATGAGTCATTTTGGAGCATCCTGAAGGATTTTTGATGTTCTAGACGAAAATCAAATCACACCCAAAACCATCACCTGATCCTTCCCAACCCCCAAAATCGATCAAGACTTCAAAATAGATACTTGACATGTACTAGAAAAAGATACTCCTAATCAAGATCTATCATTATAGATATAGATGAGTCATTTTGGAGCATCCTGAAGGATTTTTGATGTTCTAGACGAAAATCAAATCACACCCAAAACCATCACCTGATCCTTCCCAACCCCCAAAATCGATCAAGGGTTCAAAATAGATACTTGACATGTACTAGAAAAAGATACTCCTAATCAAGATCTATCATTATAGATATAGATGAGTCATTTTGGAGCATCCTGAAGGATTTTTGATGTTCTAGACGAAAATCAAATCACACCCAAAACCATCACCTGATCCTTCCCAACCCCCAAAATCGATCAAGACTTCAAAATAGATACTTGACATGTACTAGAAAAAGATACTCCTAATCAAGATCTATCATTATAGATATAGATGAGTCATTTTGGAGCATCCTGAAGGATTTTTGATGTTCTAGACGAAAATCAAATCACACCCAAAACCATCACCTGATCCTTCCCAACCCCCAAAATCGATCAAGACTTCAAAATAGATACTTGACATGTACTAGAAAAAGATACTCCTAATCAAGATCTATCATTATAGATATAGATGAGTCATTTTGGAGCATCCTGAAGGATTTTTGATGTTCTAGACGAAAATCAAATCACACCCAAAACCATCACCTGATCCTTCCCAACCCCCAAAATCGATCAAGACTTCAAAATAGATACTTGACATGTACTAGAAAAAGATACTCCTAATCAAGATCTATCATTATAGATATAGATGAGTCATTTTGGAGCATCCTGAAGGATTTTTGATGTTCTAGACGAAAATCAAATCACACCCAAAACCATCACCTGATCCTTCCCAACCCCCAAAATCGATCAAGACTTCAAAATAGATACTTGACATGTACTAGAAAAAGATACTCCTAATCAAGATCTATCATTATAGATATAGATGAGTCATTTTGGAGCATCCTGAAGGATTTTTGATGTTCTAGACGAAAATCAAATCACACCCAAAACCATCACCTGATCCTTCCCAACCCCCAAAATCGATCAAGACTTCAAAATAGATACTTGACATGTACTAGAAAAAGATACTCCTAATCAAGATCTATCATTATAGATATAGATGAGTCATTTTGGAGCATCCTGAAGGATTTTTGATGTTCTAGACGAAAATCAAATCACACCCAAAACCATCACCTGATCCTTCCCAACCCCCAAAATCGATCAAGACTTCAAAATAGATACTTGACATGTACTAGAAAAAGATACTCCTAATCAAGATCTATCATTATAGATATAGATGAGTCATTTTGGAGCAACCTGAAGGATTTTTGATGTTCTAGACGAAAATCAAATCACACCCAAAACCATCACCTGATCCTTCCCAACCCCCAAAATCGATCAAGACTTCAAAATAGATACTTGACATGTACTAGAAAAAGATACTCCTAATCAAGATCTATCATTATAGATATAGATGAGTCATTTTGGAGCATCCTGAAGGATTTTTGATGTTCTAGATGAAAATCAAATCACACCCAAAACCATCACCTGATCCTTCCCAACCCCCAAAATCGATCAAGACTTCAAAATAGATACTTGACATGTACTAGAAAAAGATACTCCTAATCAAGATCTATCATTATAGATATAGATGAGTCATTTTGGAGCATCCTGAAGGATTTTTGATGTTCTAGACGAAAATCAAATCACACCCAAAACCATCACCTGATCCTTCCCAACCCCCAAAATCGATCAAGACTTCAAAATAGATACTTGACATGTACTAGAAAAAGATACTCCTAATCAAGATCTATCATTATAGATATAGATGAGTCATTTTGGAGCATCCTGAAGGATTTTTAATGTTCTAGACGAAAATCAAATCACACCCAAAACCATCACCTGATCCTTCCCAACCCCCAAAATCGATCAAGACTTCAAAATAGATACTTGACATGTACTAGAAAAAGATACTCCTAATCAAGATCTATCATTATAGATATAGATGAGTCATTTTGGAGCATCCTGAAGGATTTTTGATGTTCTAGACGAAAATCAAATCACACCCAAAACCATCACCTGATCCTTCCCAACCCCCAAAATCGATCAAGACTTCAAAATAGATACTTGACATGTACTAGAAAAAGATACTCCTAATCAAGATCTATCATTATAGATATAGATGAGTCATTTTGGAGCATCCTGAAGGATTTTTGATGTTCTAGACGAAAATCAAATCACACCCAAAACCATCACCTGATCCTTCCCAACCCCCAAAATCGATCAAGACTTCAAAATAGATACTTGACATGTACTAGAAAAAGATACTCCTAATCAAGATCTATCATTATAGATATAGATGAGTCATTTTGGAGCATCCTGAAGGATTTTTGATGTTCTAGACGAAAATCAAATCACACCCAAAACCATCACCTGATCCTTCCCAACCCCCAAAATCGATCAAGACTTCAAAATAGATACTTGACATGTACTAGAAAAAGATACTCCTAATCAAGATCTATCATTATAGATATAGATGAGTCATTTTGGAGCATCCTGAAGGATTTTTGATGTTCTAGACGAAAATCAAATCACACCCAAAACCATCACCTGATCCTTCCCAACCCCCAAAATCGATCAAGACTTCAAAATAGATACTTGACATGTACTAGAAAAAGATACTCCTAATCAAGATCTATCATTATAGATATAGATGAGTCATTTTGGAGCATCCTGAAGGATTTTTGATGTTCTAGACGAAAATCAAATCACACCCAAAACCATCACCTGATCCTTCCCAACCCCCAAAATCGATCAAGACTTCAAAATAGATACTTGACATGTACTAGAAAAAGATACTCCTAATCAAGATCTATCATTATAGATATAGATGAGTCATTTTGGAGCATCCTGAAGGATTTTTGATGTTCTAGACGAAAATCAAATCACACCCAAAACCATCACCTGATCCTTCCCAACCCCCAAAATCGATCAAGACTTCAAAATAGATACTTGACATGTACTAGAAAAAGATACTCCTAATCAAGATCTATCATTATAGATATAGATGAGTCATTTTGGAGCATCCTGAAGGATTTTTGATGTTCTAGACGAAAATCAAATCACACCCAAAACCATCACCTGATCCTTCCCAACCCCCAAAATCGATCAAGACTTCAAAATAGATACTTGACATGTACTAGAAAAAGATACTCCTAATCAAGATCTATCATTATAGATATAGATGAGTCATTTTGGAGCATCCTGAAGGATTTTTGATGTTCTAGACGAAAATCAAATCACACCCAAAACCATCACCTGATCCTTCCCAACCCCCAAAATCGATCAAGACTTCAAAATAGATACTCGACATGTACTAGAAAAAGATACTCCTAATCAAGATCTATCATCATAGATATAGATGAGTCATTTTGGAGCATCCTGAAGGATTTTTGATGTTCTAGACGAAAATCAAATCACACCCAAAACCATCACCTGATCCTTCCCAACCCCCAAAATCGATCAAGACTTCAAAATAGATACTTGACATGTACTAGAAAAAGATACTCCTAATCAAGATCTATCATTATAGATATAGATGAGTCATTTTGGAGCATCCTGAAGGATTTTTGACGTTCTAGACGAAAATCAAATCACAGCCAAAACCATCACCTGATCCTTCCCAACCCCCAAAATCGATCAAGACTTCAAAATAGATACTTGACATGTACTAGAAAAAGATACTCCTAATCAAGATCTATCATTATAGATATAGATGAGTCATTTTGGAGCATCCTGAAGGATTTTTGATGTTCTAGACGAAAATCAAATCACACCCAAAACCATCACCTGATCCTTCCCAACCCCCAAAATCGATCAAGACTTCAAAATAGATACTTGACATGTACTAGAAAAAGATACTCCTAATCAAGATCTATCATTATAGATATAGATGAGTCATTTTGGAGCATCCTGAAGGATTTTTGATGTTCTAGACGAAAATCAAATCACACCCAAAACCATCACCTGATCCTTCCCAACCCCCAAAATCGATCAAGACTTCAAAATAGATACTTGACATGTACTAGAAAAAGATACTCCTAATCAAGATCTATCATTATAGATATAGATGAGTCATTTTGGAGCATCCTGAAGGATTTTTGATGTTCTAGACGAAAATCAAATCACACCCAAAACCATCACCTGATCCTTCCCAACCCCCAAAATCGATCAAGACTTCAAAATAGATACTTGACATGTACTAGAAAAAGATACTCCTAATCAAGATCTATCATTATAGATATAGATGAGTCATTTTGGAGCATCCTGAAGGATTTTTGATGTTCTAGACGAAAATCAAATCACACCCAAAACCATCACCTGATCCTTCCCAACCCCCAAAATCGATCAAGACTTCAAAATAGATACTTGACATGTACTAGAAAAAGATACTCCTAATCAAGATCTATCATCATAGATATAGATGAGTCATTTTGGAGCATCCTGAAGGATTTTTGATGTTCTAGACGAAAATCAAATCACACCCAAAACCATCACCTGATCCTTCCCAACCCCCAAAATCGATCAAGACTTCAAAATAGATACTTGACATGTACTAGAAAAAGATACTCCTAATCAAGATCTATCATTATAGATATAGATGAGTCATTTTGGAGCATCCTGAAGGATTTTTGACGTTCTAGACGAAAATCAAATCACACCCAAAACCATCACCTGATCCTTCCCAACCCCCAAAATCGATCAAGACTTCAAAATAGATACTTGACATGTACTAGAAAAAGATACTCCTAATCAAGATCTATCATTATAGATATAGATGAGTCATTTTGGAGCATCCTGAAGGATTTTTGATGTTCTAGACGAAAATCAAATCACACCCAAAACCATCACCTGATCCTTCCCAACCCCCAAAATCGATCAAGACTTCAAAATAGATACTTGACATGTACTAGAAAAAGATACTCCTAATCAAGATCTATCATTATAGATATAGATGAGTCATTTTGGAGCATCCTGAAGGATTTTTGATGTTCTAGACGAAAATCAAATCACACCCAAAACCATCACCTGATCCTTCCCAACCCCCAAAATCGATCAAGACTTCAAAATAGATACTTGACATGTACTAGAAAAAGATACTCCTAATCAAGATCTATCATTATAGATATAGATGAGTCATTTTGGAGCATCCTGAAGGATTTTTGATGTTCTAGACGAAAATCAAATCACACCCAAAACCATCACCTGATCCTTCCCAACCCCCAAAATCGATCAAGACTTCAAAATAGATACTTGACATGTACTAGAAAAAGATACTCCTAATCAAGATCTATCATTATAGATATAGATGAGTCATTTTGGAGCATCCTGAAGGATTTTTGATGTTCTAGACGAAAATCAAATCACACCCAAAACCATCACCTGATCCTTCCCAACCCCCAAAATCGATCAAGACTTCAAAATAGATACTTGACATGTACTAGAAAAAGATACTCCTAATCAAGATCTATCATTATAGATATAGATGAGTCATTTTGGAGCATCCTGAAGGATTTTTGATGTTCTAGACGAAAATCAAATCACACCCAAAACCATCACCTGATCCTTCCCAACCCCCAAAATCGATCAAGACTTCAAAATAGATACTTGACATGTACTAGAAAAAGATACTCCTAATCAAGATCTATCATTATAGATATAGATGAGTCATTTTGGAGCATCCTGAAGGATTTTTGATGTTCTAGACGAAAATCAAATCACACCCAAAACCATCACCTGATCCTTCCCAACCCCCAAAATCGATCAAGACTTCAAAATAGATACTTGACATGTACTAGAAAAAGATACTCCTAATCAAGATCTATCATTATAGATATAGATGAGTCATTTTGGAGCATCCTGAAGGATTTTTGATGTTCTAGACGAAAATCAAATCACACCCAAAACCATCACCTGATCCTTCCCAACCCCCAAAATCGATCAAGACTTCAAAATAGATACTTGACATGTACTAGAAAAAGATACTCGTAATCAAGATCTATCATCATAGATATAGATGAGTCATTTTGGAGCATCCTGAAGGATTTTTGATGTTCTAGACGAAAATCAAATCACACCCAAAACCATCACCTGATCCTTCCCAACCCCCAAAATCGATCAAGACTTCAAAATAGATACTTGACATGTACTAGAAAAAGATACTCCTAATCAAGATCTATCATTATAGATATAGATGAGTCATTTTGGAGCATCCTGAAGGATTTTTGACGTTCTAGACGAAAATCAAATCACACCCAAAACCATCACCTGATCCTTCCCAACCCCCAAAATCGATCAAGACTTCAAAATAGATACTTGACATGTACTAGAAAAAGATACTCCTAATCAAGATCTATCATTATAGATATAGATGAGTCATTTTGAAGCATCCTGAAGGATTTTTGATGTTCTAGACGAAAATCAAATCACACCCAAAACCATCACCTGATCCTTCCCAACCCCCAAAATCGATCAAGACTTCAAAATAGATACTTGACATGTACTAGAAAAAGATACTCCTAATCAAGATCTATCATTATAGATATAGATGAGTCATTTTGGAGCATCCTGAAGGATTTTTGATGTTCTAGACGAAAATCAAATCACACCCAAAACCATCACCTGATCCTTCCCAACCCCCAAAATCGATCAAGACTTCAAAATAGATACTTGACATGTACTAGAAAAAGATACTCCTAATCAAGATCTATCATTATAGATATAGATGAGTCATTTTGGAGCATCCTGAAGGATTTTTGATGTTCTAGACGAAAATCAAATCACACCCAAAACCATCACCTGATCCTTCCCAACCCCCAAAATCGATCAAGACTTCAAAATAGATACTTGACATGTACTAGAAAAAGATACTCCTAATCAAGATCTATCATTATAGATATAGATGAGTCATTTTGGAGCATCCTGAAGGATTTTTGATGTTCTAGACGAAAATCAAATCACACCCAAAACCATCACCTGATCCTTCCCAACCCCCAAAATCGATCAAGACTTCAAAATAGATACTTGACATGTACTAGAAAAAGATACTCCTAATCAAGATCTATCATTATAGATATAGATGAGTCATTTTGGAGCATCCTGAAGGATTTTTGATGTTCTAGACGAAAATCAAATCACACCCAAAACCATCACCTGATCCTTCCCAACCCCCAAAATCGATCAAGACTTCAAAATAGATACTTGACATGTACTAGAAAAAGATACTCCTAATCAAGATCTATCATTATAGATATAGATGAGTCATTTTGGAGCATCCTGAAGGATTTTTGATGTTCTAGACGAAAATCAAATCACACCCAAAACCATCACCTGATCCTTCCCAACCCCCAAAATCGATCAAGACTTCAAAGTAGATACTTGACATGTACTAGAAAAAGATACTCCTAATCAAGATCTATCATTATAGATATAGATGAGTCATTTTGGAGCAACCTGAAGGATTTTTGATGTTCTAGACGAAAATCAAATCACACCCAAAACCATCACCTGATCCTTCCCAACCCCCAAAATCGATCAAGACTTCAAAATAGATACTTGACATGTACAAGAAAAAGATACTCCTAATCAAGATCTATCATTATAGATATAGATGAGTCATTTTGGAGCATCCTGAAGGATTTTTGATGTTCTAGACGAAAATCAAATCACACCCAAAACCATCACCTGATCCTTCCCAACCCCCAAAATCGATCAAGACTTCAAAATAGATACTTGACATGTACTAGAAAAAGATACTCCTAATCAAGATCTATCATTATAGATATAGATGAGTCATTTTGGAGCATCCTGAAGGATTTTTGATGTTCTAGACGAAAATCAAATCACACCCAAAACCATCACCTGATCCTTCCCAACCCCCAAAATCGATCAAGACTTCAAAATAGATACTTGACATGTACTAGAAAAAGATACTCATAATCAAGATCTATCATTATAGATATAGATGAGTCATTTTGGAGCATCCTGAAGGATTTTTGATGTTCTATACGAAAATCAAATCACACCCAAAACCATCACCTGATCCTTCCCAACCCCCAAAATCGATCAAGACTTCAAAATAGATACTTGACATGTACTAGAAAAAGATACTCCTAATCAAAATCTATCATTATAGATATAGATGAGTCATTTTGGAGCATCCTGAAGGATTTTTGATGTTCTAGACGAAAATCAAATCACACCCAAAACCATCACCTGATCCTTCCCAACCCCCAAAATCGATCAAGACTTCAAAATAGATACTTGACATGTACTAGAAAAAGATACTCCTAATCAAGATCTATCATTATAGATATAGATGAGTCATTTTGGAGCATCCTGAAGGATTTTTGATGTTCTAGACGAAAATCAAATCACACCCAAAACCATCACCTGATCCTTCCCAACCCCCAAAATCGATCAAGACTTCAAAATAGATACTTGAAATGTACTAGAAAATGATACTCCTAATCAAGATCATCATTCATTATCATTATAGATACATATGAGTCATTTTGGAGCATCCTGAAGGATTTTTGATGTTCTAGACGAAAATCAAATCACACCCAAAACCATCACCTGATCCTTCCCAACCCCCAAACTCGATCAAGACTTCAAAATAGATACTTGACATGTACTAGAAAAAGATACTCCTAATCAAGATCTATCATTATAGATATAGATGAGTCATTTTGGAGCATCCTGAAGGATTTTTGATGTTCTAGACGAAAATCAAATCACACCCAAAACCATCACCTGATCCTTCCCAACCCCCAAAATCGATCAAGACTTCAAAATAGATACTTGACATGTACTAGAAAAAGATACTCCTAATCAAGATCTATCATTATAGATATAGATGAGTCATTTTGGAGCATCCTGAAGGATTTTTGATGTTCTAGACGAAAATCAAATCACACCCAAAACCATCACCTGATCCTTCCCAACCCCCAAAATCGATCAAGACTTCAAAATAGATACTTGACATGTACTAGAAAAAGATACTCCTAATCAAGATCTATCATTATAGATATAGATGAGTCATTTTGGAGCATCCTGAAGGATTTTTGATGTTCTAGACGAAAATCAAATCACACCCAAAACCATCACCTGATCCTTCCCAACCCCCAAAATCGATCAAGACTTCAAAATAGATACTTGACATGTACTAGAAAAAGATACTTCTAATCAAGATCTATCATTATAGATATAGATGAGTCATTTTGGAGCATCCTGAAGGATTTTTGATGTTCTAGACGAAAATCAAATCACACCCAAAACCATCACCTGATCCTTCCCAACCCCCAAAATCGATCAAGACTTCAAAATAGATACTTGACATGTACTAGAAAAAGATACTCATAATCAAGATCTATCATTATAGATATAGATGAGTCATTTTGGAGCATCCTGAAGGATTTTTGATGTTCTAGACGAAAATCAAATCACACCCAAAACCATCACCTGATCCTTCCCAACCCCCAAAATCGATCAAGACTTCAAAATAGATACTTGACATGTACTAGAAAAAGATACTCCTAATCAAGATCTATCATTATAGATATAGATGAGTCATTTTGGAGCATCCTGAAGGATTTTTGATGTTCTAGACGAAAATCAAATCATACCCAAAACCATCACCTGATCCTTCCCAACCCCCAAAATCGATCAAGACTTCAAAATAGATACTTGACATGTACTAGAAAAAGATACTCCTAATCAAGATCTATCATTATAGATATAGATGAGTCATTTTGGAGCATCCTGAAGGATTTTTGATGTTCTAGACGAAAATCAAATCACACCCAAAACCATCACCTGATCCTTCCCAACCCCCAAAATCGATCAAGACTTCAAAATAGATACTTGACATGTACTAGAAAAAGATACTCCTAATCAAGATCTATCATTATAGATATAGATGAGTCATTTTGGAGCATCCTGAAGGATTTTTGATGTTCTAGACAAAAATCAAATCACACCCAAAACCATCACCTGATCCTTCCCAACCCCCAAAATCGATCAAGATTTCAAAATAGATACTTGACATGTACTAGAAAAAGATACTCCTAATCAAGATCTATCATTATAGATATAGATGAGTCATTTTGGAGCATCCTGAAGGATTTTTGATGTTCTAGACGAAAATCAAATCACACCCAAAACCATCACCTGATCCTTCCCAACCCCCAAAATCGATCAAGACTTCAAAATAGATACTTGACATGTACTAGAAAAAGATACTTCTAATCAAGATCTATCATTATAGATATAGATGAGTCATTTTGGAGCATCCTGAAGGATTTTTGATGTTCTAGATGAAAATCAAATCACACCCAAAACCATCACCTGATCCTTCCCAACCCCCAAAATCGATCAAGACTTCAAAATAGATACTTGACATGTACTAGAAAAAGATGCTCCTAATCAAGATCTATCATTATAGATATAGATGAGTCATTTTGGAGCATCCTGAAGGATTTTTGATGTTCTAGACGAAAATCAAATCACACCCAAAACCATCACCTGATCCTTCCCAACCCCCAAAATCGATCAAGACTTCAAAAAAAATACTTGACATGTACTAGAAAAAGATACTCCTAATCAAGATCTATCATTATAGATATAGATGAGTCATTTTGGAGCATCCTGAAGGATTTTTGATGTTCTAGACGAAAATCAAATCACACCCAAAACCATCACCTGATCCTTCCCAACCCCCAAAATCGATCAAGACTTCAAAATAGATACTTGACATGTACTAGAAAAAGATACTCCTAATCAAGATCTATCATTATAGATATAGATGAGTCATTTTGGAGCATCCTGAAGGATTTTTGATGTTCTAGACGAAAATCAAATCACACCCAAAACCATCACCTGATCCTATCCTTCCCAACCCCCAAAATCGATCAAGACTTCAAAATAGATACTTGACATGTACTAGAAAAAGATACTCCTAATCAAGATCTATCATTATAGATATAGATGAGTCATTTTGGAGCATCCTGAAGGATTTTTGATGTTCTAGACGAAAATCAAATCACACCCAAAACCATCACCTGATCCTTCCCAACCCCAAAAATCGATCAAGACTTCAAAATAGATACTTGACATGTACTAGAAAAAGATACTCCTAATCAAGATCTATCATTATAGATATAGATGAGTCATTTTGGAGCATCCTGAAGGATTTTTGATGTTCTAGACGAAAATCAAATCACACCCAAAACCATCACCTGATCCTTCCCAACCCCCAAAATCGATCAAGACTTCAAAATAGATACTTGACATGTACTAGAAAAAGATACTCCTAATCAAGATCTATCATTATAGATGTAGATGAGTCATTTTGGAGCATCCTGAAGGATTTTTGATGTTCTAGACGAAAATCAAATCACACCCAAAACCATCACCTGATCCTTCCCAACCCCCAAAATCGATCAAGACTTCAAAATAGATACTTGACATGTACTAGAAAAAGATACTCCTAATCAAGATCTATCATTATAGATATAGATGAGTCATTTTGGAGCATCCTGAAGGATTTTTGATGTTCTAGACGAAAATCAAATCACACCCAAAACCATCACCTGATCCTTCCCAACCCCCAAAATCGATCAAGACTTCAAAATAGATACTTGACATGTACTAGAAAAAGATACTCCTAATCAAGATCTATCATTATAGATATAGATGAGTCATTTTGGAGCATCTGAAGGATTTTTGACGTTCTAGACGAAAATCAAATCACACCCAAAACCATCACCTGATCCTTCCCAACCCCCAAAATCGATCAAGACTTCAAAATAGATACTTGACATGTACTAGAAAAAGATACTCTAATCAAGATCTATCATTATAGATATAGATGAGTCATTTTGGAGCATCCTGAAGGATTTTTGATGTTCTAGACGAAAATCAAATCACACCCAAAACCATCACCTGATCCTTCCCAACCCCCAAAATCGATCAAGACTTCAAAATAGATACTTGACATGTACTAGAAAAAGATACTCCTAATCAAGATCTATCATTACAGATATAGATGAGTCATTTTGGAGCATCCTGAAGGATTTTTGATGTTCTAGACGAAAATCAAATCACACCCAAAACCATCACCTGATCCTTCCTAACCCCCAAAATCGATCAAGGGTTCAAAATAGATACTTGACATGTACTAGAAAAAGATACTCCTAATCAAGATCTATCATTATAGATATAGATGAGTCATTTTGGAGCATCCTGAAGGATTTTTGATGTTCTAGACGAAAATCAAATCACACCCAAAACCATCACCTGATCCTTCCAACCCCCAAAATCGATCAAGACTTCAAAATAGATACTTGACATGTACTAGAAAAAGATACTCCTAATCAAGATCTATCATTATAGATATAGATGAGTCATTTTGGAGCATCCTGAAGGATTTTTGATGTTCTAGACGAAAATCAAATCACACCCAAAACCATCATCTGATCCTTCCCAACCCCCAAAATCGATCAAGACTTCAAAATAGATACTTGACATGTACTAGAAAAGATACTCCTAATCAAGATTTATCATTATAGATATAGATGAGTCATTTTGGAGCATCCTGAAGGATTTTTGATGTTCTAGACGAAAATCAAATCACAAAACCATCACCTGATCCTTCCCAACCCCCAAAATCGATCAAGACTTCAAAATAGATACTTGACATGTACTAGAAAAAGATACTCCTAATCAAGATCTATCATTATAGATATAGATGAGTCATTTTGGAGCATCCTGAAGGATTTTTGATGTTCTAGACGAAAATCAAATCACACCCAAAACCATCACCTGATCCTTCCCAACCCCCAAAATCGATCAAGACTTCAAAATAGATACTTGATATGTACTAGAAAAAGATACTCCTAATCAAGATCTATCATTATAGATATAGATGAGTCATTTTGGAGCATCCTGAAGGATTTTTGATGTTCTAGACGAAAATCAAGTCACACCCAAAACCATCACCTGATCCTTCCCAACCCCCAAAATCGATCAAGACTTCAAAATAGATACTTGACATGTACTAGAAAAAGATACTCCTAATCAAGATCTATCATTATAGATATAGATGAGTCATTTTGGAGCATCCTGAAGGATTTTTGATGTTCTAGACGAAAATCAAATCACACCCAAAACCATCACCTGATCCTTCCCAACCCCCAAAATCGATCAAGACTTCAAAATAGATACTTGACATGTACTAAAAAAGATACTCCTAATCAAGATCTATCATTATAGATATGGATGAGTCATTTTGGAGCATCCTGAAGGATTTTTGATGTTCTAGACGAAAATCAAATCACACCCAAAACCATCACCTGATCCTTCCCAACCCCCAAAAATCGATCAAGACTTCAAAATAGATACTTGACATGTACAAGAAAAAGATACTCCTAATCAAGATCTATCATTATAGATATAGATGAGTCATTTTGGAGCATCCTGAAGGATTTTTGATGTTCTAGATGAAAATCAAATCACACCCAAAACCATCACCTGATCCTTCCCAACCCCCAAAATCGATCAAGACTTCAAAATAGATACTTGACATGTACTAGAAAAAGATACTCCTAATCAAGATCTATCATTATAGATATAGATGAGTCATTTTGGAGCATCCTGAAGGATTTTTGATGTTCTAGACGAAAATCAAATCACACCCAAAACCATCACCTGATCCTTCCCAACCCCCAAAATCGATCAAGACTTCAAAATAGATACTTGACATGTACTAGAAAAAGATACTCCTAATCAAGATCTATCATTATAGATATAGATGAGTCATTTTGGAGCATCCTGAAGGATTTTTGATGTTCTAGACGAAAATCAAATCACACCCAAAACCATCACCTGATCCTTCCCAACCCCCAAAATCGATCAAGACTTCAAAATAGATACTTGACATGTACTAGAAAAAGATACTCCTAATCAAGATCTATCATTATAGATATATATGAGTCATTTTGGAGCATCCTGAAGGATTTTTGATGTTCTAGACGAAAATCAAATCACACCCAAAACCATCACCTGATCCTTCCCAACCCCCAAAATCGATCAAGACTTCAAAATAGATACTTGACATGTACTAGAAAAAGATACTCCTAATCAAGATCTATCATTATAGATATAGATGAGTCATTTTGGAGCATCCTGAAGGATTTTTGATGTTCTAGACGAAAATCAAATCACACCCAAAACCATCACCTGATCCTTCCCAACCCCCAAAATCGATCAAGACTTCAAAATAGATACTTGACATGTACTAGAAAAAGATACTCCTAATCAAGATCTATCATTATAGATATAGATGAGTCATTTTGGAGCATCCTGAAGGATTTTTGATGTTCTAGACGAAAATCAAATCACACCCAAAACCATCACCTGATCCTTCCCAACCCCCAAAATCGATCAAGACTTCAAAATAGATACTTGACATGTACTAGAAAAAGATACTCCTAATCAAGATCTATCATTATAGATATAGATGAGTCATTTTGGAGCATCCTGAAGGATTTTTGATGTTCTAGACGAAAATCAAATCACACCCAAAACCATCACCTGATCCTTCCCAACCCCCAAAATCGATCAAGACTTCAAAATAGATACTTGACATGTACTAGAAAAAGATACTCCTAATCAAGATCTATCATCATAGATATAGATGAGTCATTTTGGAGCATCCTGAAGGATTTTTGATGTTCTAGACGAAAATCAAATCACACCCAAAACCATCACCTGATCCTTCCCAACCCCCAAAATCGATCAAGACTTCAAAATAGATACTTGACATGTACTAGAAAAAGATACTCCTAATCAAGATCTATCATTATAGATATAGATGAGTCATTTTGGAGCATCCTGAAGGATTTTTGACGTTCTAGACGAAAATCAAATCACACCCAAAACCATCACCTGATCCTTCCCAACCCCCAAAATCGATCAAGACTTCAAAATAGATACTTGACATGTACTAGAAAAAGATACTCCTAATCAAGATCTATCATTATAGATATAGATGAGTCATTTTGGAGAATCCTGAAGGATTTTTGATGTTCTAGACGAAAATCAAATCACACCCAAAACCATCACCTGATCCTTCCCAACCCCCAAAATCGATCAAGCCTTCAAAATAGATACTTGACATGTACTAGAAAAAGATACTCCTAATCAAGATCTATCATTATAGATATAGATGAGTCATTTTGGAGCATCCTGAAGGATTTTTGATGTTCTAGACGAAAATCAAATCACACCCAAAACCATCACCTGATCCTTCCCAACCCCCAAAATCGATCAAGACTTCAAAATAGATACTTGACGTGTACTAGAAAAAGATACTCCTAATCAAGATCTATCATTATAGATATAGATGAGTCATTTTGGAGCATCCTGAAGGATTTTTGATGTTCTAGACGAAAATCAAATCACACCCAAAACCATCACCTGATCCTTCCCAACCCCCAAAATCGATCAAGACTTCAAAATAGATACTTGACATGTACTAGAAAAAGATACTCCTAATCAATATCTATCATTATAGATATAGATGAGTCATTTTGGAGCATCCTGAAGGATTTTTGATGTTCTAGACGAAAATCAAATCACACCCAAAACCATCACCTGATCCTTCCCAACCCCCAAAATCGATCAAGACTTCAAAATAGATACTTGACATGTACTACAAAAAGATACTCCTAATCAAGATCTATCATTATAGATATAGATGAGTCATTTTGGAGCATCCTGAAGGATTTTTGATGTTCTAGACGAAAATCAAATCACACCCAAAACCATCACCTGATCCTTCCCAACCCCCAAAATCGATCAAGACTTCAAAATAGATACTTGACATGTACTAGAAAAAGATACTCCTAATCAAGATCTATCATTATAGATATAGATGAGTCATTTTGGAGCATCCTGAAGGATTTTTGATGTTCTAGACGAAAATCAAATCACACCCAAAACCATCACCTGATCCTTCCCAACCCCCAAAATCGATCAAGACTTCAAAATAGATACTTGACATGTACTAGAAAAAGATACTCCTAATCAAGATCTATCATTATAGATATAGATGAGTCATTTTGGAGCATCCTGAAGGATTTTTGATGTTCTAGACGAAAATCAAATCACTCCCAAAACCATCACCTGATCCTTCCCAACCCCCAAAATCGATCAAGACTTCAAAATAGATACTTGACATGTACTAGAAAAAGATACTCCTAATCAAGATCTATCATTATAGATATAGATGAGTCATTTTGGAGCATCCTGAAGGATTTTTGATGTTCTAGACGAAAATCAAATCACACCCAAAACCATCACCTGATCCTTCCCAACCCCCAAAATCGATCAAGACTTTAAAATAGATACTTGACATGTACTAGAAAAAGATACTCCTAATCAAGATCTATCATTATAGATATAGATGAGTCATTTTGGAGCATCCTGAAGGATTTTTGATGTTCTAGACGAAAATCAAATCACACCCAAAACCATCACCTGATCCTTTCCAACCCCCAAAATCGATCAAGACTTCAAAATAGATACTTGACATGTACTAGAAAAAGATACTCCTAATCAAGATCTATCATTATAGATATAGATGAGTCATTTTGGAGCATCCTGAAGGATTTTTGATGTTCTAGACGAAAATCAAATCACACCCAAAACCATCACCTGATCCTTCCCAACCCCCAAAATCGATCAAGACTTCAAAATAGATACTTGACATGTACTAGAAAAAGATACTCCTAATCAAGATCTATCATTATAGATATAGATGAGTCATTTTGGAGCATCCTGAAGGATTTTTGATGTTCTAGACGAAAATCAAATCACACCCAAAACCATCACCTGATCCTTTCCAACCCCCAAAATCGATCAAGACTTCAAAATAGATACTTGACATGTACTAGAAAAAGATACTCCTAATCAAGATCTATCATTATAGATATAGATGAGTCATTTTGGAGCATCCTGAAGGATTTTTGATGTTCTAGACGAAAATCAAATCACACCCAAAACCATCACCTGATCCTTCCCAACCCCCAAAATCGATCAAGACTTCAAAATAGATACTTGACATGTACTAGAAAAAGATACTCCTAATCAAGATCTATCATTATAGATATAGATGAGTCATTTTGGAGCATCCTGAAGGATTTTTGATGTTCTAGACGAAAATCAAATCACACCCAAAACCATCACCTGATCCTTCCCAACCCCCAAAATCGATCAAGACTTCAAAATAGATACTTGACATGTACTAGAAAAAGATACTCCTAATCAAGATCTATCATTATAGATATAGATGAGTCATTTTGGAGCATCCTGAAGGATTTTTGATGTTCTAGACGAAAATCAAATCACACCCAAAACCATCACCTGATCCTTCCCAACCCCCAAAATCGATCAAGACTTCAAAATAGATACTTGACATGTACTAGAAAAAGATACTCCTAATCAAGATCTATCATTATAGATATAGATGAGTCATTTTGGAGCATCCTGAAGGATTTTTGATGTTCTAGACGAAAATCAAATCACACCCAAAACCATCACCTGATCCTTCCCAACCCCCAAAATCGATCAAGACTTCAAAATAGATACTTGACATGTACTAGAAAAAGATACTCCTAATCAAGATCTATCATTATAGATATAGATGAGTCATTTTGGAGCATCCTGAAGGATTTTTGATGTTCTAGACGAAAATCAAATCACACCCAAAACCATCACCTGATCCTTCCCAACCCCCAAAATCGATCAAGACTTCAAAATAGATACTTGACATGTACTAGAAAAAGATACTCCTAATCAAGATCTATCATTATAGATATAGATGAGTCATTTTGGAGCATCCTGAAGGATTTTTGATGTTCTAGACGAAAATCAAATCACACCCAAAACCATCACCTGATCCTTCCCAACCCCCAAAATCGATCAAGACTTCAAAATAGATACTTGACATGTACTAGAAAAAGATACTCCTAATCAAGATCTATCATTATAGATATAGATGAGTCATTTTGGAGCATCCTGAAGGATTTTTGATGTTCTAGACGAAAATCAAATCACACCCAAAACCATCACCTGATCCTTCCCAACCCCCAAAATCGATCAAGACTTCAAAATAGATACTTGACATGTACTAGAAAAAGATACTCCTAATCAAGATCTATCATTATAGATATAGATGAGTCATTTTGGAGCATCCTGAAGGATTTTTGATGTTCTAGACGAAAATCAAATCATACCCAAAACCATCACCTGATCCTTCCCCAACCCCCAAAATCGATCAAGACTTCAAAATAGATACTTGACATGTACTAGAAAAAGATACTCCTAATCAAGATCTATCATTATAGATATAGATGAATCATTTTGGAGCATCCTGAAGGATTTTTGATGTTCTAGACGAAAATCAAATCACACCCAAAACCATCACCTGATCCTTCCCAACCCCCAAAATCGATCAAGACTTCAAAATAGATACTTGACATGTACTAGAAAAAGATACTCCTAATCAAGATCTATCATTATAGATATAGATGAGTCATTTTGGAGCATCCTGAAGGATTTTTGATGTTCTAGACGAAAATCAAATCACACCCAAAACCATCACCTGATCCTTCCCAACCCCCAAAATCGATCAAGACTTCAAAATATATACTTGACATGTACTAGAAAAAGATACTCCTAATCAAGATCTATCATTATAGATATAGATGAGTCATTTTGGAGCATCCTGAAGGATTTTTGATGTTCTAGACGAAAATCAAATCACACCCAAAACCATCACCTGATCCTTCCCAACCCCCAAAATCGATCAAGACTTCAAAATAGATACTTGACATGTACTAGAAAAAGATACTCCTAATCAAGATCTATCATTATAGATATAGATGAGTCATTTTGGAGCATCCTGAAGGATTTTTGATGTTCTAGACGAAAATCAAATCACACCCAAAACCATCACCTGATCCTTCCCAACCCCCAAAATCGATCAAGACTTCAAAATAGATACTTGACATGTACTAGAAAAAGATACTCCTAATCAAGATCTATCATTATAGATATAGATGAGTCATTTTGGAGCATCCTGAAGGATTTTTGATGTTCTAGACGAAAATCAAATCACACCCAAAACCATCACCTGATCCTTCCCAACCCCCAAAATTGATCAAGACTTCAAAATAGATACTTGACATGTACTAGAAAAAGATACTCCTAATCAAGATCTATCATTATAGATATAGATGAGTCATTTTGGAGCAACCTGAAGGATTTTTAATGTTCTAGACGAAAATCAAATCACACCCAAAACCATCACCTGATCCTTCCCAACCCCCAAAATCGATCAAGACTTCAAAATAGATACTTGACATGTACTAGAAAAAGATACTCCTAATCAAGATCTATCATTATAGATATAGATGAGTCATTTTGGAGCATCCTGAAGGATTTTTGATGTTCTAGACGAAAATCAAATCACACCCAAAACCATCACCTGATCCTTCCCAACCCCCAAAATCGATCAAGACTTCAAAATAGATACTTGACATGTACTAGAAAAAGATACTCCTAATCAAGATCTATCATTATAGATATAGATGAGTCATTTTGGAGCATCCTGAAGGATTTTTGATGTTCTAGACGAAAATCAAATCACACCCAAAACCATCACCTGATCCTTCCCAACCCCCAAAATCGATCAAGACTCAAAATAGATACTTGACATGTACTAGAAAAAGATACTCCTAATCAAGATCTATCATTATAGATATAGATGAGTCATTTTGGAGCATCCTGAAGGATTTTTGATGTTCTAGACGAAAATAAAATCACACCCAAAACCATCACCTGATCCTTCCCAACCCCCAAAATCGATCAAGACTTCAAAAAAGATACTTGACATGTACTAGAAAAAGATACTCCTAATCAAGATCTATCATTATAGATATAGATGAGTCATTTTGGAGCATCCTGAAGGATTTTTGATGTTCTAGACGAAAATCAAATCACACCCAAAACCATCACCTGATCCTTCCCAACCCCCAAAATCGATCAAGACTTCAAAATAGATACTTGACATGTACTAGAAAAAGATACTCCTAATCAAGATCTATCATTATAGATATAGATGAGTCATTTTGGAGCATCCTGAAGGATTTTTGATGTTCTAGACGAAAATCAAATCACACCCAAAACCATCACCTGATCCTTCCCAACCCCCAAAATCGATCAAGACTTCAAAATAGATACTTGACATGTACTAGAAAAAGATACTCCTAATCAAGATCTATCATTATAGATATAGATGAGTCATTTTGGAGCATCCTGAAGGATTTTTGATGTTCTAGACGAAAATCAAATCACACCCAAAACCATCACCTGATCCTTCCCAACCCCCAAAATCGATCAAGACTTCAAAATATATACTTGACATGTACTAGAAAAAGATACTCCTAATCAAGATCTATCATTATAGATATAGATGAGTCATTTTGGAGCATCCTGAAGGATTTTTGATGTTCTAGACGAAAATCAAATCACACCCAAAACCATCACCTGATCCTTCCCAACCCCCAAAATCGATCAAGACTTCAAAATAGATACTTGACATGTACTAGAAAAAGATACTCCTAATCAAGATCTATCATTATAGATATAGATGAGTCATTTTGGAGCATCCTGAAGGATTTTTGATGTTCTAGACGAAAATCAAATCACACCCAAA
The DNA here is from genome assembly GCF_945859685.1 of Eupeodes corollae. Classification (NCBI taxonomy): domain Eukaryota; kingdom Metazoa; phylum Arthropoda; class Insecta; order Diptera; family Syrphidae; genus Eupeodes; species Eupeodes corollae. The sequence continues at coordinate 28,661 of NW_026605825.1, forward strand.
ACCATCACCTGATCCTTCCCAACCCCCAAAATCGATCAAGACTTCAAAATAGATACTTGACATGTACTAGAAAAAGATACTCCTAATCAAGATCTATCATTATAGATATAGATGAGTCATTTTGGAGCATCCTGAAGGATTTTTGATGTTCTAGACGAAAATCAAATCACACCCAAAACCATCACCTGATCCTTCCCAACCCCCAAAATCGATCAAGACTTCAAAATAGATACTTGACATGTACTAGAAAAAGATACTCCTAATCAAGATCTATCATTATAGATATAGATGAGTCATTTTGGAGCAACCTGAAGGATTTTTAATGTTCTAGACGAAAATCAAATCACACCCAAAACCATCACCTGATCCTTCCCAACCCCCAAAATCGATCAAGACTTCAAAATAGATACTTGACATGTACTAGAAAAAGATACTCCTAATCAAGATCTATCATTATAGATATAGATGAGTCATTTTGGAGCATCCTGAAGGATTTTTGATGTTCTAGACGAAAATCAAATCACACCCAAAACCATCACCTGATCCTTCCCAACCCCCAAAATCGATCAAGACTTCAAAATAGATACTTGACATGTACTAGAAAAAGATCCTCCTAATCAAGATCTATCATTATAGATATAGATGAGTCATTTTGGAGCATCCTGAAGGATTTTTGATGTTCTAGACGAAAATCAAATCACACCCAAAACCATCACCTGATCCTTCCCAAGACTTCAAAATAGATACTTGACATGTACTAGAAAAAGATACTCCTAATCAAGATCTATCATTATAGATATAGATGAGTCATTTTGGAGCATCCTGAAGGATTTTTGATGTTCTAGACGAAAATCAAATCACACCCAAAACCATCACCTGATCCTTCCCAACCCCCAAAATCGATCAAGACTTCAAAATAGATACTTGACATGTACTAGAAAAAGATACTCCTAATCAAGATCTATCATTATAGATATAGATGAGTCATTTTGGAGCATCCTGAAGGATTTTTGATGTTCTAGACGAAAATCAAATCACACCCAAAACCATCACCTGATCCTTCCCAACCCCCAAAATCGATCAAGACTTCAAAATAGATACTTGACATGTACTAGAAAAAGATACTCCTAATCAAGATCTATCATTATAGATATAGATGAGTCATTTTGGAGCATCCTGAAGGATTTTTGATGTTCTAGACGAAAATCAAATCACACCCAAAACCATCACCTGATCCTTCCCAACCCCCAAAATCGATCAAGACTTCAAAATAGATACTTGACATGTACTAGAAAAAGATACTCCTAATCAAGATCTATCATTATAGATATAGATGAGTCATTTTGGAGCATCCTGAAGGATTTTTGATGTTCTAGACGAAAATCAAATCACACCCAAAACCATCACCTGATCCTTCCCAACCCCCAAAATCGATCAAGACTTCAAAATAGATACTTGACATGTACTAGAAAAAGATACTCCTAATCAAGATCTATCATTATAGATATAGATGAGTCATTTTGGAGCATCCTGAAGGATTTTTGATGTTCTAGACGAAAATCAAATCACACCCAAAACCATCACCTGATCCTTCCCAACCCCCAAAATCGATCAAGACTTCAAAATAGATACTTGACATGTACTAGAAAAAGATACTCCTAATCAAGATCTATCATTATAGATATAGATGAGTCATTTTGGAGCATCCTGAAGGATTTTTGATGTTCTAGACGAAAATCAAATCACACCCCAAAACCATCACCTGATCCTTCCCAACCCCCAAAATCGATCAAGACTTCAAAATAGATACTTGACATGTACTAGAAAAAGATACTCCTAATCAAGATCTATCATTATAGATATAGATGAGTCATTTTGGAGCATCCTGAAGGATTTTTGATGTTCTAGACGAAAATCAAATCACACCCAAAACCATCACCTGATCCTTCCCAACCCCCAAAATCGATCAAGACTTCAAAATAGATACTTGACATGTACTAGAAAAAGATACTCCTAATCAAGATCTATCATTATAGATATAGATGAGTCATTTTGGAGCATCCTGAAGGATTTTTGATGTTCTAGACGAAAATCAAATCACACCCAAAACCATCACCTGATCCTTCCCAACCCCCAAAATCGATCAAGACTTCAAAATAGATACTTGACATGTACTAGAAAAAGATACTCCTAATCAAGATCTATCATTATAGATATAGATGAGTCATTTTGGAGCATCCTGAAGGATTTTTGATGTTCTAGACGAAAATCAAATCACACCCAAAACCATCACCTGATCCTTCCCAACCCCCAAAATCGATCAAGACTTCAAAATAGATACTTGACATGTACTAGAAAAAGATACTCCTAATCAAGATCTATCATTATAGATATAGATGAGTCATTTTGGAGCATCCTGAAGGATTTTTGATGTTCTAGATGAAAATCAAATCACACCCAAAACCATCACCTGATCCTTCCCAACCCCCAAAATCGATCAAGACTTCAAAATAGATACTTGACATGTACTAGAAAAAGATACTCCTAATCAAGATCTATCATTATAGATATAGATGAGTCATTTTGGAGCATCCTGAAGGATTTTTGATGTTCTAGACGAAAATCAAATCACACCCAAAACCATCACCTGATCCTTCCCAACCCCCAAAATCGATCAAGACTTCAAAATAGATACTTGACATGTACTAGAAAAAGATACTCCTAATCAAGATCTATCATTATAGATATAGATGAGTCATTTTGGAGCATCCTGAAGGATTTTTGATGTTCTAGACGAAAATCAAATCACACCCAAAACCATCACCTGATCCTTCCCAACCCCCAAAATCGATCAAGACTTCAAAATAGATTCTTGACATGTACTAGAAAAAGATACTCCTAATCAAGATCTATCATTATAGATATAGATGAGTCATTTTGGAGCATCCTGAAGGATTTTTGATGTTCTAGACGAAAATCAAATCACACCCAAAACCATCACCTGATCCTTCCCAACCCCCAAAATCGATCAAGACTTCAAAATAGATACTTGACATGTACTAGAAAAAGATACTCCTAATCAAGATCTATCATTATAGATATAGATGAGTCATTTTGGAGCATCCTGAAGGATTTTTGATGTTCTAGACGAAAATCAAATCACACCCAAAACCATCACCTGATCCTTCCCAACCCCCAAAATCGATCAAGACTTCAAAATAGATACTTGACATGTACTAGAAAAAGATACTCCTAATCAAGATCTATCATTATAGATATAGATGAGTCATTTTGGAGCATCCTGAAGGATTTTTGATGTTCTAGACGAAAATCAAATCACACCCAAAACCATCACCTGATCCTTCCCAACCCCCAAAATCGATCAAGACTTCAAAATAGATACTTGACATGTACTAGAAAAAGATACTCCTAATCAAGATCTATCATTATAGATATAGATGAGTCATTTTGGAGCATCCTGAAGGATTTTTGATGTTCTAGACGAAAATCAAATCACACCCAAAACCATCACCTGATCCTTCCCAACCCCCAAAATCGATCAAGACTTCAAAATAGATACTTGACATGTACTAGAAAAAGATACTCTTAATCAAGATCTATCATTATAGATATAGATGAGTCATTTTGGAGCATCCTGAAGGATTTTTGATGTTCTAGACGAAAATCAAATCACACCCAAAACCATCACCTGATCCTTCCCAACCCCCAAAATCGATCAAGACTTCAAAATAGATACTTGACATGTACTAGAAAAAGATACTCCTAATCAAGATCTATCATTATAGATATAGATGAGTCATTTTGGAGCATCCTGAAGGATTTTTGATGTTCTAGACGAAAATCAAATCACACCCAAAACCATCACCTGATCCTTCCCAACCCCCAAAATCGATCAAGACTTCAAAATAGATACTTGATATGTACTAGAAAAAGATACTCCTAATCAAGATCTATCATTATAGATATAGATGAGTCATTTGGGAGCATCCTGAAGGATTTTTGATGTTCTAGACGAAAATCAAATCACACCCAAAACCATCACCTGATCCTTCCCAACCCCCAAAATCGATCAAGACTTCAAAATAGATACTTGACATGTACTAGAAAAAGATACTCCTAATCAAGATCTATCATTATAGATATGGATGAGTCATTTTGGAGCATCCTGAAGGATTTTTGATGTTCTAGACGAAAATCAAATCACACCCAAAACCATCACCTGATCCTTCCCAACCCCCAAAATCGATCAAGACTTCAAAATAGATACTTGACATGTACTAGAAAAAGATACTCCTAATCAAGATCTATCATTAAAGATATAGATGAGTCATTTTGGAGCATCCTGAAGGATTTTTGATGTTCTAGACGAAAATCAAATCACACCCAAAACCATCACCTGATCCTTCCCAACCCCCAAAATCGATCAAGACTTCAAAATAGATACTTGACATGTACTAGAAAAAGATACTCCTAATCAAGATCTATCATTATAGATATAGATGAGTCATTTTGGAGCATCCTGAAGGATTTTTGATGTTCTAGACGAAAATCAAATCACACCCAAAACCATCACCTGATCCTTCCCAACCCCCAAAATCGATCAAGACTTCAAAATAGATACTTTGACATGTACTAAAAAAAGATACTCCTAATCAAGATCTATCATTATAGATATAGATGAGTCATTTTGGAGCATCCTGAAGGATTTTTGATGTTCTAGACGAAAATCAAATCACACCCAAAACCATCACCTGATCCTTCCCAACCCCCAAAATCGATCAAGACTTCAAAATAGATACTTGACATGTACTAGAAAAAGGTACTCCTAATCAAGATCTATCATTATAGATATAGATGAGTCATTTTGGAGCATCCTGAAGGATTTTTGATGTTCTAGACGAAAATCAAATCACACCCAAAACCATCACCTGATCCTTCCCAACCCCCAAAATCGATCAAGACTTCAAAATAGATACTTGACATGTACTAGAAAAAGATACTCCTAATCAAGATCTATCATTATAGATATAGATGAGTCATTTTGGAGCATCCTGAAGGATTTTTGATGTTCTAGACGAAAATCAAATCACACCCAAAACCATCACCTGATCCTTCCCAACCCCCAAAATCGATCAAGACTTCAAAATAGATACTTGACATGTACTAGAAAAAGATACTCCTAATCAAGATCTATCATTATAGATATAGATGAGTCATTTTGGAGCATCCTGAAGGATTTTTGATGTTCTAGACGAAAATCAAATCACACCCAAAACCATCACCTGATCCTTCCCAACCCCCAAAATCGATCAAGACTTCAAAATAGATACTTGACATGTACTAGAAAAAGATACTCCTAATCAAGATCTATCATTATAGATATAGATGAGTCATTTTGGAGCATCCTGAAGGATTTTTGATGTTCTAGACGAAAATCAAATCACACCCAAAACCATCACCTGATCCTTCCCAACCCCCAAAATCGATCAAGACTTCAAAATAGATACTTGACATGTACTAGAAAAAGATACTCCTAATCAAGATCTATCATTATAGATATAGATGAGTCATTTTGGAGCATCCTGAAGGATTTTTGATGTTCTAGACGAAAATCAAATCACACCCAAAACCATCACCTGATCCTTCCCAACCCCCAAAATCGATCAAGACTTCAAAATAGATACTTGACATGTACTAGAAAAAGATACTCCTAATCAAGATCTATCATTATAGATATAGATGAGTCATTTTGGAGCATGCTGAAGGATTTTTGATGTTCTAGACGAAAATCAAATCACACCCAAAACCATCACCTGATCCTTCCCAACCCCCAAAATTGATCAAGACTTCAAAATAGATACTTGACATGTACTAGAAAAAGATACTCCTAATCAAGATCTATCATTATAGATGTAGATGAGTCATTTTGGAGCACCCTGAAGGATTTTTGATGTTCTGGACGAAAATCAAATCACACCCAAAACCATCACCTGATCCTTCCCAACCCCCAAAATCGATCAAGACTTCAAAATAGATACTTGACATGTACTAGAAAAAAATACTCCTAATCAAGATCTATCATTATAGATATAGATGAGTCATTTTGGAGCATACTGAAGGATTTTTGATGTTCTAGACGAAAATCAAATCACACCCAAAACCATCACCTGATCCTTCCCAACCCCCAAAATCGTTCAAGACTTCAAAATAGATACTTGACATGTACTAGAAAAAGATACTCCTAATCAAGATCTATCATTATAGATATAGATGAGTCATTTTGGAGCATCCTGAAGAATTTTTGATGTTCTAGACGAAAATCAAATCACACCCAAAACCATCACCTGATCCTTCCCAACCCCCAAAATCGATCAAGACTTCAAAATAGATACTTGACATGTACTAGAAAAAGATACTCCTAATCAAGATCTATCATTATAGATATAGATGAGTCATTTTGGAGCATCCTGAAGGATTTTTGATGTTCTAGACGAAAATCAAATCACACCCAAAACCATCACCTGATCCTTCCCAACCCCCAAAATCGATCAAGACTTCAAAATAGATACTTGACATGTACTAGAAAAAGATACTCCTAATCAGGATCTATCATTATAGATATAGATGAGTCATTTTGGAGCATCCTGAAGGATTTTTGATGTTCTAGACGAAAATCAAATCACACCCAAAACCATCACCTGATCCTTCCCAACCCCCAAAATCGATCAAGACTTCAAAATAGATACTTGACATGTACTAGAAAAAGATACTCCTAATCAAGATCTATCATTATAGATATAGATGAGTCATTTTGGAGCATCCTGAAGGATTTTTGATGTTCTAGACGAAAATCAAATCACACCCAAAACCATCACCTGATCCTTCTCAACCCCCAAAATCGATCAAGACTTCAAAATAGATACTTGACATGTACTAGAAAAAGATACTCCTAATCAAGATCTATCATTATAGATATAGATGAGTCATTTTGGAGCATCCTGAAGGATTTTTGATGTTCTAGACGAAAATCAAATCACACCCAAAACCATCACCTGATCCTTCCCAACCCCCAAAATCGATCAAGACTTCAAAATAGATACTTGACATGTACTAGAAAAAGATACTCCTAATCAAGATCTATCATTATAGATATAGATGAGTCATTTTGGAGCATCCTGAAGGATTTTTGATGTTCTAGACGAAAATCAAATCACACCCAAAACCATCACCTGATCCTTCCCAACCCCCAAAATCGATCAAGACTTCAAAATAGATACTTAACATGTACTAGAAAAAGATACTCCTAATCAAGATCTATCATTATAGATATAGATGAGTCATTTTGGAGCATCCTGAAGGATTTTTGATGTTCTAGACGAAAATCAAATCACACCCAAAACCATCACCTGATCCTTCCCAACCCCCAAAATCGATCAAGACTTCAAAATAGATACTTGACATGTACGAGAAAAAGATACTCCTAATCAAGATCTATCATTATAGATATAGATGAGTCATTTTGGAGCATCCTGAAGGATTTTTGATGTTCTAGACGAAAATCAAATCACACCCAAAACCATCACCTGATCCTTCCCAACCCCCAAAATCGATCAAGACTTCAAAATAGATACTTGACATGTACTAGAAAAAGATACTCCTAATCAAGATCTATCATTATAGATATAGATGAGTCATTTTGGAGCATCCTGAAGGATTTTTGATGTTCTAGACGAAAATCAAATCACACCCAAAACCATCACCTGATCCTTCCCAACCCCCAAAATCGATCAAGACTTCAAAATAGATACTTGACATGTACTAGAAAAAGATACTCCTAATCAAGATCTATCATTATAGATATAGATGAGTCATTTTGGAGCATCCTGAAGGATTTTTGATGTTCTAGACGAAAATCAAATCACACCCAAAACCATCACCTGATCCTTCCCAACCCCCAAAATCGATCAAGACTTCAAAATAGATACTTGACATGTACTAGAAAAAGATACTCCTAATCAAGATCTATCATTATAGATATAGATGAGTCATTTTGGAGCATCCTGAAGGATTTTTGATGTTCTAGACGAAAATCAAATCACACCCAAAACCATCACCTGATCCTTCCCAACCCCCAAAATCGATCAAGACTTCAAAATAGATACTTGACATGTACTAGAAAAAGATACTCCTAATCAAGATCTATCATTATAGATATAGATGAGTCATTTTGGAGCATCCTGAAGGATTTTTGATGTTCTAGACGAAAATCAAATCACACCCAAAACCATCACCTGATCCTTCCCAACCCCCAAAATCGATCAAGACTTCAAAATAGATACTTGACATGTACTAGAAAAAGATACTCCTAATCAAGATCTATCATTATAGATATAGATGAGTCATTTTGGAGCATCCTGAAGGATTTTTGATGTTCTAGACGAAAATCAAATCACACCCAAAACCATCACCTGATCCTTCCCAACCCCCAAAATCGATCAAGACTTCAAAATAGATACTTGACATGTACTAGAAAAAGATACTCCTAATCAAGATCTATCATTATAGATATAGATGAGTCATTTTGGAGCATCCTGAAGGATTTTTGATGTTCTAGACGAAAATCAAATCACACCCAAAACCATCACCTGATCCTTCCCAACCCCCAAAATCGATCAAGACTTCAAAATAGATACTTGACATGTACTAGAAAAAGATACTCCTAACCAAGATCTATCATTATAGATATAGATGAGTCATTTTGGAGCATCCTGAAGGATTTTTGATGTTCTAGACGAAAATCAAATCACACCCAAAACCATCACCTGATCCTTCCCAACCCCCAAAATCGATCAAGACTTCAAAATAGATACTTGACATGTACTAGAAAAAGATACTCCTAATCAAGATCTATCATTATAGATATAGATGAGTCATTTTGTTGCATCCTGAAGGATTTTTGATGTTCTAGACGAAAATCAAATCACACCCAAAACCATCACCTGATCCTTCCCAACCCCCAAAATCGATCAAGACTTCAAAATAGATACTTGACATGTACTAGAAAAAGATACTCCTAATCAAGATCTATCATTATAGATATAGATGAGTCATTTTGGAGCATCCTGAAGGATTTTTGATGTTCTAGACGAAAATCAAATCACACCCAAAACCATCACCTGATCCTTCCCAACCCCCAAAATCGATCAAGACTTCAAAATAGATACTTGACATGTACTAGAAAAAGATACTCCTAATTAAGATCTATCATTATAGATATAGATGAGTCATTTTGGAGCATCCTGAAGGATTTTTGATGTTCTAGACGAAAATCAAATCACACCCAAAACCATCACCTGATCCTTCCCAACCCCCAAAATCGATCAAGACTTCAAAATAGATACTTGACATGTACTAGAAAAAGATACTCCTAATCAAGATATATCATTATAGATATAGATGAGTCATTTTGGAGCATCCTGAAGGATTTTTGATGTTCTAGACGAAAATCAAATCACACCCAAAACCATCACCTGATCCTTCCCAACCCCCAAAATCGATCAAGACTTCAAAATAGATACTTGACATGTACTAGAAAAAGATACTCCTAATCAAGATCTATCATTATAGATATAGATGAGTCATTTTGGAGCATCCTGAAGGATTTTTGATGTTCTAGACGAAAATCAAATCACACCCAAAACCATCACCTGATCCTTCCCAACCCCCAAAATCGATCAAGACTTCAAAATAGATACTTGACATGTACTAGAAAAAGATACTCCTAATCAAGATCTATCATTATAGATATAGATGAGTCATTTTGGAGCATCCTGAAGGATTTTTGATGTTCTAGACGAAAATCAAATCACACCCAAAACCATCACCTGATCCTTCCCAACCCCCAAAATCGATCAAGACTTCAAAATAGATACTTGACATGTACTAGAAAAAGATACTCCTAATCAAGATCTATCATTATAGATATAGATGAGTCATTTTGGAGCATCCTGAAGGATTTTTGATATTCTAGACGAAAATCAAATCACACCCAAAACCATCACCTGATCCTTCCCAACCCCCAAAATCGATCAAGACTTCAAAATAGATACTTGACATGTACTAGAAAAAGATACTCCTAATCAAGATCTATCATTATAGATATAGATGAGTCATTTTGGAGCATCCTGAAGGATTTTTGATGTTCTAGACGAAAATCAAATCACACCCAAAACCATCACCTGATCCTTCCCAACCCCCAAAATCGATCAAGACTTCAAAATAGATACTTGACATGTACTAGAAAAAGATACTCCTAATCAAGATCTATCATTATAGATATAGATGAGTCATTTTGGAGCATCCTGAAGGATTTTTGATGTTCTAGACGAAAATCAAATCACACCCAAAACCATCACCTGATCCTTCCCAACCCCCAAAATCGATCAAGACTTCAAAATAGATACTTGACATGTACTAGAAAAAGATACTCCTAATCAAGATCTATCATTATAGATATAGATGAGTCATTTTGGAGCATCCTGAAGGATTTTTGATGTTCTAGACGAAAATCAAATCACACCCAAAACCATCACCTGATCCTTCCCAACCCCCAAAATCGATCAAGACTTCAAAATAGATACTTGACATGTACTAGAAAAAGATACTCCTAATCAAGATCTATCATTATAGATATAGATGAGTCATTTTGGAGCATCCTGAAGGATTTTTGATGTTCTAGACGAAAATCAAATCACACCCAAAACCATCACCTGATCCTTCCCAACCCCCAAAATCGATCAAGACTTCAAAATAGATACTTGACATGTACCAGAAAAAGATACTCCTAACCAAGATCTATCATTATAGATATAGATGAGTCATTTTGGAGCATCCTGAAGGATTTTTGATGTTCTAGACGAAAATCAAATCACACCCAAAACCATCACCTGATCCTTCCCAACCCCCAAAATCGATCAAGACTTCAAAATAGATACTTGACATGTACTAGAAAAAGATACTCCTAATCAAGATCTATCATTATAGATATAGATGAGTCATTTTGTTGCATCCTGAAGGATTTTTGATGTTCTAGACGAAAATCAAATCACACCCAAAACCATCACCTGATCCTTCCCAACCCCCAAAATCGATCAAGACTTCAAAATAGATACTTGACATGTACTAGAAAAAGATACTCCTAATCAAGATCTATCATTATAGATATAGATGAGTCATTTTGGAGCATCCTGAAGGATTTTTGATGTTCTAGACGAAAATCAAATCACACCCAAAACTATCACCTGATCCTTCCCAACCCCCAAAATCGATCAAGACTTCAAAATAGATACTTGACATGTACTAGAAAAAGATACTCCTAATTAAGATCTATCATTATAGATATAGATGAGTCATTTTGGAGCATCCTGAAGGATTTTTGATGTTCTAGACGAAAATCAAATCACACCCAAAACCATCACCTGATCCTTCCCAACCCCCAAAATCGATCAAGACTTCAAAATAGATACTTGACATGTACTAGAAAAAGATACTCCTAATCAAGATATATCATTATAGATATAGATGAGTCATTTTGGAGCATCCTGAAGGATTTTTGATGTTCTAGACGAAAATCAAATCACACCCAAAACCATCACCTGATCCTTCCCAACCCCCAAAATCGATCAAGACTTCAAAATAGATACTTGACATGTACTAGAAAAAGATACTCCTAATCAAGATCTATCATTATAGATATAGATGAGTCATTTTGGAGCATCCTGAAGGATTTTTGATGTTCTAGACGAAAATCAAATCACACCCAAAACCATCACCTGATCCTTCCCAACCCCCAAAATCGATCAAGACTTCAAAATAGATACTTGACATGTACTAGAAAAAGATACTCCTAATCAAGATCTATCATTATAGATATAGATGAGTCATTTTGGAGCATCCTGAAGGATTTTTGATGTTCTAGACGAAAATCAAATCACACCCAAAACCATCACCTGATCCTTCCCAACCCCCAAAATCGATCAAGACTTCAAAATAGATACTTGACATGTACTAGAAAAAGATACTCCTAATCAAGATCTATCATTATAGATATAGATGAGTCATTTTGGAGCATCCTGAAGGATTTTTGATGTTCTAGACGAAAATCAAATCACACCCAAAACCATCACCTGATCCTTCCCAACCCCCAAAATCGATCAAGACTTCAAAATAGATACTTGACATGTACTAGAAAAAGATACTCCTAATCAAGATCTATCATTATAGATATAGATGAGTCATTTTGGAGCATCCTGAAGGATTTTTGATGTTCTAGACGAAAATCAAATCACACCCAAAACCATCACCTGATCCTTCCCAACCCCCAAAATCGATCAAGACATCAAAATAGATACTTGACATGTACTAGAAAAAGATACTCCTAATCAAGATCTATCATTATAGATATAGATGAGTCATTTTGGAGCATCCTGAAGGATTTTTGATGTTCTAGACGAAAATCAAATCACACCCAAAACCATCACCTGATCCTTCCCAACCCCCAAAATCGATCAAGACTTCAAAATAGATACTTGACATGTACTAGAAAAAGATACTCCTAATCAAGATCTATCATTATAGATATAGATGAGTCATTTTGGAGCATCCTGAAGGATTTTTGATGTTCTAGACGAAAATCAAATCACACCCAAAACCATCACCTGATCCTTACCAACCCCCAAAATCGATCAAGACTTCAAAATAGATACTTGACATGTACTAGAAAAAGATACTCCTAATCAAGATCTATCATTATAGATATAGATGAGTCATTTTGGAGCATCCTGAAGGATTTTTGATGTTCTAGACGAAAATCAAATCACACCCAAAACCATCACCTGATCCTTCCCAACCCCCAAAATCGATCAAGACTTCAAAATAGATACTTGACATGTACTAGAAAAAGATACTCCTAATCAAGATCTATCATTATAGATATAGATGAGTCATTTTGGAGCATCCTGAAGGATTTTTGACGTTCTAGACGAAAATAAAATCACACCCAAAACCATCACCTGATCCTTCCCAACCCCCAAAATCGATCAAGACTTCAAAATAGATACTTGACATGTACTAGAAAAAGATACTCCTAATCAAGATCTATCATTATAGATATAGATGAGTCATTTTGGAGCATCCTGAAGGATTTTTGATGTTCTAGACGAAAATCAAATCACACCCAAAACCATCACCTGATCCTTCCCAACCCCCAAAATCGATCAAGACTTCAAAATAGATACTTGACATGTACTAGAAAAAGATACTCCTAATCAAGATCTATCATTATAGATATAGATGAGTCATTTTGGAGCATCCTGAAGGATTTTTGATGTTCTAGACGAAAATCAAATCACACCCAAAACCATCACCTGATCCTTCCCAACCCCCAAAATCGATCAAGACTTCAAAATAGATACTTGACATGTACTAGAAAAAGATACTCCTAATCAAGATCTATCATTATAGATATAGATGAGTCATTTTGGAGCATCCTGAAGGATTTTTGATGTTCTAGACGAAAATCAAATCACACCCAAAACCATCACCTGATCCTTCCCAACCCCCAAAATCGATCAAGACTTCAAAATAGATACTTGACATGTACTAGAAAAAGATACTCCTAATCAAGATCTATCATTATAGATATAGATGAGTCATTTTGGAGCATCCTGAAGGATTTTTGATGTTCTAGACGAAAATCAAATCACACCCAAAACCATCACCTGATCCTTCCCAACCCCCAAAATCGATCAAGACTTTAAAATAGATACTTGACATGTACTAGAAAAAGATACTCCTAATCAAGATCTATCATTATAGATATAGATGAGTCATTTTGGAGCATCCTGAAGGATTTTTGATGTTCTAGACGAAAATCAAATCACACCCAAAACCATCACCTGATCCTTCCCAACCCCCAAAAATCGATCAAGACTTCAAAATAGATACTTGACATGTACTAGAAAAAGATACTCCTAATCAAGATCTATCATTATAGATATAGATGAGTCATTTTGGAGCATCCTGAAGGATTTTTGATGTTCTAGACGAAAATCAAATCACACCCAAAACCATCACCTGATCCTTCCCAACCCCCAAAATCGATCAAGACTTCAAAATAGATACTTGACATGTACTAGAAAAAGATACTCCTAATCAAGATCTATCATTATAGATATAGATGAGTCATTTTGGAGCATCCTGAAGGATTTTTGATGTTCTAGACGAAAATCAAATCACACCCAAAACCATCACCTGATCCTTCCCAACCCCCATAATCGATCAAGACTTCAAAATAGATACTTGACATGTACTAGAAAAAGATACTCCTAATCAAGATCTATCATTATAGATATAGATGAGTCATTTTGGAGCATCCTGAAGGATTTTTGATGTTCTAGACGAAAATCAAATCACACCCAAAACCATCACCTGATCCTTCCCAACCCCCAAAATCGATCAAGACTTCAAAATAGATACTTGACATGTACTAGAAAAAGATACTCCTAATCAAGATCTATCATTATAGATATAGATGAGTCATTTTGGAGCATCCTGAAGGATTTTTGATGTTCTAGACGAAAATCAAATCACACCCAAAACCATCACCTGATCCTTCCCAACCCCTAAAATCGATCAAGACTTCAAAATAGATACTTGACATGTACTAGAAAAAGATACTCCTAATCAAGATCTATCATTATAGATATAGATGAGTCATTTTGGAGCATCCTGAAGGATTTTTGATGTTCTAGACGAAAATCAAATCACACCCAAAACCATCACCTGATCCTTCCCAACCCCCAAAATCGATCAAGACTTCAAAATAGATACTTGACATGTACTAGAAAAAGATACTCCTAGTCAAGATCTATCATTATAGATATAGATGAGTCATTTTGGAGCATCCTGAAGGATTTTTGATGTTCTAGACGAAAATCAAATCACACCCAAAACCATCACCTGATCCTTCCCAACCCCCAAAATCGATCAAGACTTAAAAATAGATACTTGACATGTTCTAGAAAAAGATACTCCTAATCAAGATCTATCATTATAGATATAGATGAGTCATTTTGGAGCATCCTGAAGGATTTTTGATGTTCTAGACGAAAATCAAATCACACCCAAAACCATCACCTGATCCTTCCCAACCCCCAAAATCGATCAAGACTTCAAAATAGATACTTGACATGTACTAGAAAAAGATACTCCTAATCAAGATCTATCATTATAGATATAGATGAGTCATTTTGGAGCATCCTGAAGGATTTTTGATGTTCTAGACGAAAATCAAATCACACCCAAAACCATCACCTGATCCTTCCCAACCCCCAAAATCGATCAAGACTTCAAAATAGATACTTGACATGTACTAGAAAAAGATACTCCTAATCAAGATCTATCATTATAGATATAGATGAGTCATTTTGGAGCATCCTGAAGGATTTTTGATGTTCTAGACGAAAATCAAATCACACCCAAAACCATCACCTGATCCTTCCCAACCCCCATAATCGATCAAGACTTCAAAATAGATACTTGACATGTACTAGAAAAAGATACTCCTAATCAAGATCTATCATTATAGATATAGATGAGTCATTTTGGAGCATCCTGAAGGATTTTTGATGTTCTAGACGAAAATCAAATCACACCCAAAACCATCACCTGATCCTTCCCAACCCCCAAAATCGATCAAGACTTCAAAATAGATACTTGACATGTACTAGAAAAAGATACTCCTAATCAAGATCTATCATTATAGATATAGATGAGTCATTTTGGAGCATCCTGAAGGATTTTTGATGTTCTAGACGAAAATCAAATCACACCCAAAACCATCACCTGATCCTTCCCAACCCCTAAAATCGATCAAGACTTCAAAATAGATACTTGACATGTACTAGAAAAAGATACTCCTAATCAAGATCTATCATTATAGATATAGATGAGTCATTTTGGAGCATCCTGAAGGATTTTTGATGTTCTAGACGAAAATCAAATCACACCCAAAACCATCACCTGATCCTTCCCAACCCCCAAAATCGATCAAGACTTCAAAATAGATACTTGACATGTACTAGAAAAAGATACTCCTAATCAAGATCTATCATTATAGATATAGATGAGTCATTTTGGAGCATCCTGAAGGATTTTTGATGTTCTAGTCGAAAATCAAATCACACCCAAAACCATCACCTGATCCTTCCCAACCCCCAAAATCGATCAAGACTTCAAAATAGATACTTGACATGTACTAGAAAAAGATACTCCTAGTCAAGATCTATCATTATAGATATAGATGAGTCATTTTGGAGCATCCTGAAGGATTTTTGATGTTCTAGACGAAAATCAAATCACACCCAAAACCATCACCTGATCCTTCCCAACCCCCAAAATCGATCAAGACTTCAAAATAGATACTTGACATGTTCTAGAAAAAGATACTCCTAATCAAGATCTATCATTATAGATATAGATGAGTCATTTTGGAGCATCCTGAAGGATTTTTGATGTTCTAGACGAAAATCAAATCACACCCAAAACCATCACCTGATCCTTCCCAACCCCCAAAATCGATCAAGACTTCAAAATAGATACTTGACATGTACTAGAAAAAGATACTCCTAATCAAGATCTATCATTATAGATATCAAAATCAAAATCAAATGGGGTGGCGCAACAGTCCATTGTGAACCAGGGCCTAGTGACTTACAACTCTCAACCATTCCTGTGTGCGAGTACTGTTGTCAGGAATGGAAGGGACCTACAATTTAAGGCCGAATCCGAACGGCTAGTTTGAGAAAGCACTTTTTCATGACAAGAATTACTCTTGAAGGAATTGTCAATTCCTCGCAAGAGGCAGTACCCGCGAAAATTATTTTTTTAAATTATGGTGGCACAGGCAGGGATTGAACCCAAGACCTCTTGCATGACAGTCCAACGCACTAACCATCATGCTACGGGTACGACCATTATAGATATAGATGAGTCATTTTGGAGCATCCCTGAAGGATTTTTGATATTCTAGACGAAATCAAATCACACCCAAAACCATCACCTGATCCTTCCCAACCCCCAAAATCGATCAAGACTTCAAAATAGATACTTGACATGTACTAGAAAAAGATACTCCTAATCAAGATCTATCATTATAGATATAGATGAGTCATTTTGAAGCATCCTGAAGGATTTTTGATGTTCTAGACGAAAATCAAATCACACCCAAAACCATCACCTGATCCTTCCCAACCCCCAAAATCGATCAAGACTTCAAAATAGATACTTGACATGTACTAGAAAAAGATACTCCTAATCAAGATCTATTATTATAGATACAGATGAGTCATTTTGGAGCATCCTGAAGGATTTTTGATGTTCTAGACGAAAATCAAATCACACCCAAAACCATCACCTGATCCTTCCCAACCCCCAAAATCGATAAAGACTTCAAAATAGATACTTGACATGTACTAGAAAAAGATACTCCTAATCAAGATCTATCATTATAGATATAGATGAGTCATTTTGGAGCATCCTGAAGGATTTTTGATGTTCTAGACGAAAATCAAATCACACCCAAAACCATCACCTGATCCTTCCCAACCCCCCAAAATCGATCAAGACTTCAAAATAGATACTTGACATGTACTAGAAAAAGATACTCCTAATCAAGATCTATCATTATAGATATAGATGAGTCATTTTGGAGCATCCTGAAGGATTTTTGATGTTCTAGACGAAAATCAAATCACACCCAAAACCATCACCTGATCCTTCCCAACCCCCAAAATCGATCAAGACTTCAAAATAGATACTTGACATGTACTAGAAAAAGATACTCCTAGTCAAGATCTATCATTATAGATATAGATGAGTCATTTTGGAGCATCCTGAAGGATTTTTGATGTTCTAGACGAAAATCAAATCACACCCAAAACCATCACCTGATCCTTCCCAACCCCCAAAATCGATCAAGACTTCAAAATAGATACTTGACATGTTCTAGAAAAAGATACTCCTAATCAAGATCTATCATTATAGATATAGATGAGTCATTTTGGAGCATCCTGAAGGATTTTTGATGTTCTAGACGAAAATCAAATCACACCCAAAACCATCACCTGATCCTTCCCAACCCCCAAAATCGATCAAGACTTCAAAATAGATACTTGACATGTACTAAGAAAAGATACTCCTAATCAAGATCTATCATTATAGATATAGATGAGTCATTTTGGAGCATCCTGAAGGATTTTTGATGTTCTAGACGAAAATCAAATCACACCCAAAACCATCACCTGATCCTTCCCAACCCCCCAAAAATCGATCAAGACTTCAAAATAGATACTTGACATGTACTAGAAAAAGATACTCCTAATCAAGATCTATCATTATAGATATAGATGAGTCATTTTGGAGCATCCTGAAGGATTTTTGATGTTCTAGACGAAAATCAAATCACACCCAAAACCATCACCTGATCCTTCCCAACCCCCAAAATCGATCAAGACTTCAAAATATATACTTGACATGTACTAGAAAAAGATACTCCTAATCAAGATCTATCATTATAGATATAGATGAGTCATTTTGGAGCATCCTGAAGGATTTTTGATGTTCTAGACGAAAATCAAATCACACCCAAAACCATCACCTGATCCTTCCCAACCCCCAAAATCGATCAAGACTTCAAAATAGATACTTGACATGTACTAGAAAAAGATACTCCTAATCAAGATCTATCATTATAGATATAGATGAGTCATTTTGGAGCATCCTGAAGGATTTTTGATGTTCTAGACGAAAATCAAATCACACCCAAAACCATCACCTGATCCTTCCCAACCCCCAAAATCGATCAAGACTTCAAAGTAGATACTTGACATGTACTAGAAAAAGATACTCCTAATCAAGATCTATCATTATAGATATAGATGAGTTATTTTGGAGCATCCTGAAGGATTTTTGATGTTCTAGACGAAAATCAAATCACACCCAAAACCATCACCTGATCCTTCCCAACCCCCAAAATCGATCAAGACTTCAAAATAGATACTTGACATGTACTAGAAAAAGATACTCCTAATCAAGATCTATCATTATAGATATAGATGAGTTATTTTGGAGCATCCTGAAGGATTTTTGATGTTCTAGACGAAAATCAAATCACACCCAAAACCATCACCTGATCCTTCCCAACCCCCAAAATCGATCAAGACTTCAAAATAGATACTTGACATGTACTAGAAAAAGATACTCCTAATCAAGATCTATCATTATGGATATAGATGAGTCATTTTGGAGCATCCTGAAGGATTTTTGATGTTCTAGACGAAAATCAAATTACACCCAAAACCATCACCTGATCCTTCCCAACCCCCAAAATCGATCAAGACTTCAAAATAGATACTTGACATGTACTAGAAAAAGATACTCCTAATCAAGATCTATCATTATAGATATAGATGAGTCATTTTGGAGCATCCTGAAGGATTTTTGATGTTCTAGACGAAAATCAAATCACACCCAAAACCATCACCTGATCCTTCCCAACCCCCAAAATCGATCAAGACTTCAAAATAGATACTTGACATGTACTAGAAAAAGATACTCCTAATCAAGATCTATCATTATAGATATAGATGAGTCATTTTGGAGCATCCTGAAGGATTTTTGATGTTCTAGACGAAAATCAAATCACACCCAAAACCATCACCTGATCCTTCCCAACCCCCAAAATCGATCAAGACTTCAAAATAGATACTTGACATGTACTAGAAAAAGATACTCCTAATCAAGATCTATCATTATAGATATAGATGAGTCATTTTGGAGCATCCTGAAGGATTTTTGATGTTCTAGACAAAAATCAAATCACACCCAAAACCATCACCTGATCCTTCCCAACCCCCAAAATCGATCAAGACTTCAAAATAGATACTTGACATGTACTAGAAAAAGATGCTCCTAATCAAGATCTATCATTATAGATATAGATGAGTCATTTTGGAGCATCCTGAAGGATTTTTGATGTTCTAGACGAAAATCAAATCACACTCAAAACCATCACCTGATCCTTCCCAACCCCCAAAATCGATCAAGACTTCAAAATAGATACTTGACATGTACTAGAAAAAGATACTCCTAATCAAGATCTATCATTATAGATATAGATGAGTCATTTTGGAGCATCCTGAAGGATTTTTGATGTTCTAGACGAAAATCAAATCACACCCAAAACCATCACCTGATCCTTCCCAACCCCCAAAACCGATCAAGACTTCAAAATAGATACTTGACATGTACTAGAAAAAGATACTCCTAATCAAGATCTATCATTATAGATATAGATGAGTCATTTTGGAGCATCCTGAAGGATTTTTGATGTTCTAGACGAAAATCAAATCACACCCAAAACCATCACCTGATCCTTCCCAACCCCCAAAATCGATCAAGACTTCAAAATAGATACTTGACATGTACTAGAAAAAGATACTCCTAATCAAGATCTATCA
The DNA here is from genome assembly GCF_945859685.1 of Eupeodes corollae. NCBI lineage: Eukaryota > Metazoa > Arthropoda > Insecta > Diptera > Syrphidae > Eupeodes > Eupeodes corollae. The sequence goes on from NW_026605825.1 coordinate 49,258, forward strand.
TTATAGATATAGATGAGTCATTTTGGAGCATCCTGAAGGATTTTTGATGTTCTAGACGAAAATCAAATCACACCCCAAAACCATCACCTGATCCTTCCCAACCCCCAAAATCGATCAAGACTTCAAAATAGATACTTGACATGTACTAGAAAAAGATACTCCTAATCAAGATCTATCATTATAGATATAGATGAGTCATTTTGGAGCATCCTGAAGGATTTTTGATGTTCTAGACGAAAATCAAATCACACCCAAAACCATCACCTGATCCTTCCCAACCCCCAAAATCGATCAAGACTTCAAAATAGATACTTGACATGTACTAGAAAAAGATACTCCTAATCAAGATCTATCATTATAGATATAGATGAGTCATTTTGGAGCATCCTGAAGGATTTTTGATGTTCTAGACGAAAATCAAATCACACCCAAAACCATCACCTGATCCTTCCCAACCCCCAAAATCGATCAAGACTTCAAAATAGATACTTGACATGTACTAGAAAAAGATACTCCTAATCAAGATCTATCATTATAGATATAGATGAGTCATTTTGGAGCATCCTGAAGGATTTTTGATGTTCTAGACGAAAATCAAATCACACCCAAAACCATCACCTGATCCTTCCCAACCCCCAAAATCGATCAAGACTTCAAAATAGATACTTGACATGTACTAGAAAAAGATACTCCTAATCAAGATCTATCATTATAGATATAGATGAGTCATTTTGGAGCATCCTGAAGGATTTTTGATGTTCTAGACGAAAATCAAATCACACCCAAAACCATCACCTGATCCTTCCCAACCCCCAAAATCGATCAAGACTTCAAAATAGATACTTGACATGTACTAGAAAAAGATACTCCTAATCAAGATCTATCATTATAGATATAGATGAGTCATTTTGGAGCATCCTGAAGGATTTTTGATGTTCTAGACGAAAATCAAATCACACCCAAAACCATCACCTGATCCTTCCCAACCCCCAAAATCGATCAAGACTTCAAAATAGATACTTGAAATGTACTAGAAAAAGATACTCCTAATCAAGATCTATCATTATAGATAAAGATGAGTCATTTTGAAGCATCCTAAAGGATTTTTGATGTTCTAGACGAAAATCAAATCACACCCAAAACCATCACCTGATCCTTCCCAACCCCCAAAATCGATCAAGACTTCAAAATAGATACTTGACATGTACTAGAAAAAGATACTCCTAATCAAGATCTATCATTATAGATATAGATGAGTCATTTTGGAGCATCCTGAAGGATTTTTGATGTTCTAGACGAAAATCCAATCACACCCAAAACCATCACCTAATCATTCCCAACCCCCAAAATCGATCAAGACTTCAAAATAGATACTTGACATGTACTAGAAAAAGATACTCCTAATCAAGATCTATCATTATAGATATAGATGAGTCATTTTGGAGCATCCTGAAGGATTTTTGATGTTCTAGACGAAAATCAAATCACACCCAAAACAATCACCTGATCCTTCCCAACCCCCAAAATCGATCAAGACTTCAAAAAAAATACTTGACATGTACTAGAAAAAGATACTCCTAATCAAGATCTATCATTATAGATATAGATGAGTCATTTTGGAGCATCCTGAAGGATTTTTGATGTTCTAGACGAAAATCAAATCACACCTAAAACCATCACCTGATCCTTCCCAACCCCCAAAATCGATCAAGACTTCAAAATAGATACTTGACATGTACTAGAAAAAGATACTCCTAATCAAGATCTATCATTATAGATATAGATGAGTCATTTTGGAGCATCCTGAAGGATTTTTGATGTTCTAGACGAAAATCAAATCACACCCAAAACCATCACCTGATCCTTCCCAACCCCCAAAATCGATCAAGACTTCAAAATAGATACTTGACATGTACTAGAAAAAGATACTCCTAATCAAGATCTATCATTATAGATATAGATGAGTCATTTTGGAGCATCCTGAAGGATTTTTGATGTTCTAGACGAAAATCAAATCACACCCAAAACCATCACCTGATCCTTCCCAACCCCCAAAATCGATCAAGACTTCAAAATAGATACTTGACATGTACTAGAAAAAGATACTCCTAATCAAGATCTATCATTATAGATATAGATGAGTCATTTTGGAGCATCCTGAAGGATTTTTGATGTTCTAGACGAAAATCAAATCACACCCAAAACCATCACCTGATCCTTCCCAACCCCCAAAATCGATCAAGACTTTAAAATAGATACTTGACATGTACTAGAAAAAGATACTCCTAATCAAGATCTATCAATATAGATATAGATGAGTCATTTTGGAGCATCCTGAAGGATTTTTGATGTTCTAGACGAAAATCAAATCACACCCAAAACCATCACCTGATCCTTCCCAACCCCCAAAATCGATCAAGACTTCAAAATAGATACTTTACATGTACTAGAAAAAGATACTCCTAATCAAGATCTATCATTATAGATATAGATGAGTCATTTTGGAGCATCCTGAAGGATTTTTGATGTTCTAGACGAAAATCAAATCACACCCAAAACCATCACCTGATCCTTCCCAACCCCCAAAATCGATCAAGACTTCAAAATAGATACTTGACATGTACTAGAAAAAGATACTTCTAATCAAGATCTATCATTATAGACATAGATGAGTCATTTTGGAGCATCCTGAAGGATTTTTGATGTTCTAGACGAAAATCAAATCACACCCAAAACCATTACCTGATCCTTCCCAACCCCCAAAATCGATCAAGACTTCAAAATAGATACTTGATATGTACTAGAAAAAGATACTCCTAATCAAGATCTATCATTATAGATATAGATGAGTCATTTTGGAGCATCCTGAAGGATTTTTGATGTTCTAGACGAAAATCAAATCACACCCAAAACCATCACCTGATCCTTCCCAACCCCCAAAATCGATCAAGACTTCAAAATAGATACTTGACATGTACTAGAAAAAGATACTCCTAATCAAGATCTATCATTATAGATATAGATGAGTCATTTTGGAGCATCCTGAAGGATTTTTGATGTTCTAGACGAAAATCAAATCACACCCAAAACCATCACCTGATCCTTCCCAACCCCCAAAATCGATCAAGACTTCAAAATAGATACTTGACATGTACTAGAAAAAGATACTCCTAATTAAGATCTATCATTATAGATAAAGATGAGTCATTTTGGAGCATCCTGAAGGATTTTTGATGTTCTAGACGAAAATCAAATCACACCCAAAACCATCACCTGATCCTTCCCAACCCCCAAAATCGATCAAGACTTCAAAATAGATACTTGACATGTACTAGAAAAAGATACTCCTAATCAAGATCTATCATTATAGATATAGATGAGTCATTTTGGAGCATCCTGAAGGATTTTTGATGTTCTAGACGAAAATCAAATCACACCCAAAACCATCACCTGATCCTTCCCAACCCCCAAAATCGATCAAGACTTCAAAATAGATACTTGACATGTACTAGAAAAAGATACTCCTAATCAAGATCTATCATTATAGATATAGATGAGTCATTTTGGAGCATCCTGAAGGATTTTTGAAGTCTAAACGAAAATCAAATCACACCCAAAACCATCACCTGATCCTTCCCAACCCCCAAAATCGATCAAGACTTCAAAATAGATACTTGACATGTACTAGAAAAAGATACTACTAATCAAGATCTATCATTATAGATATAGATGAGTCATTTTGGAGCATCCTGAAGGATTTTTGATGTTCTAGACGAAAATCAAATCACACCCAAAACCATCACCTGATCCTTCCCAACCCCCAAAATCGATCAAGACTTCAAAATAGATACTTGACATGTACTAGAAAAAGATACTCCTAATCAAGATCTATCATTATAGATATAGATGAGTCATTTTGGAGCATCCTGAAGGATTTTTGATGTTCTAGACGAAAATCAAATCACACCCAAAACCATCACCTGATCCTTCCCAACCCCCAAAATCGATCAAGACTTCAAAATAGATACTTGACATGTACTAGAAAAAGATACTCCTAATCAAGATCTATCATTATAGATATAGATCATAGTCATTTTGGAGCATCCTGAAGGATTTTTGATGTTCTAGACGAAAATCAAATCACACCCAAAACCATCACCTGATCCTTCCCAACCCCCAAAATCGATCAAGACTTCAAAATAGATACTTGACATGTACTAGAAAAAGATACTCCTAATCAAGATCTATCATTATAGATATAGATGAGTCATTTTGGAGCATCCTGAAGGATTTTTGATGTTCTAGACGAAAATCAAATCACACCCAAAACCATCACCTGATCCTTCCCAACCCCCAAAATCGATCGAAACATCGAAATCCTGAAGGATTTTTGATGTTCTAGACGAAAATCAAATCACACCCAAAACCATCACCTGATCCTTCCCAACCCCCAAAATCGATCAAGACTTCAAAATAGATACTTGACATGTACTAGAAAAAGATACTCCTAATCAAGATCTATCATTATAGATATAGATGAGTCATTTTGGAGCATCCTGAAGGATTTTTGATGTTCTAGACGAAAATTAAATCACACCCAAAACCATCACCTGATCCTTTCCAACCCCCAAAATCGATCAAGACTTCAAAATAGATACTTGACATGTAGTAGAAAAAGATACTAATAATCAAGATCTATCATTATAGATATAGATGAGTCATTTTGGAGCATTATGAAGGATTTTTGATGTTCTAGACGAAAATCAAATCACACCCAAAACCATCACCTGATCCTTCCCAACCCCCAAAATCGATCAAGACTTCAAAATAGATACTTGACATGTACTAGAAAAAGATACTCCTAATCAAGATCTATCATTATAGATATAGATGAGTCATTTTGGAGCATCCTGAAGGATTTTTGATGTTCTAGACGAAAATCAAATCACACCCAAAACCATCACCTGATCCTTCCCAACCCCCAAAATCGATCAAGACTTCAAAATAGATACTTGACATGTACTAGAAAAAGATACTCCTAATCAAGATCTATCATTATAGATATAGATGAGTCATTTTGGAGCATCCTGAAGGATTTTTGATGTTCTAGACGAAAATCAAATCACACCCAAAACCATCACCTGATCCTTCCCAACCCCCAAAATCGATCAAGACTTCAAAATAGATACTTGACATGTACTAGAAAAAGATACTCCTAATCAAGATATATCATTATAGATATAGATGAGTCATTTTGGAGCATCCTGAAGGATTTTTGATGTTCTAGACGAAAATCAAATCACACCCAAAACCATCACCTGATCCTTCCCAACCCCCAAAATCGATCAAGACTTCAAAATAGATACTTGACATGTACTAGAAAAAGATACTCCTAATCAAGATCTATCATTATAGATATAGATGAGTCATTTTGGAGCATCCTGAAGGATTTTTGATGTTCTAGACGAAAATCAAATCACACTTAAAACCATCACCTGATCCTTCCCAACCCCCAAAATCGATCAAGACTTCAAAATAGATACTTGACATGTACTAGAAAAAGATACTCCTAATCAAGATGTATCATTATAGATATAGATGAGTCATTTTGGAGCATCCTGAAGGATTTTTGATGTTCTAGACGAAAATCAAATCACACCCAAAACCATCACCTGATCCTTCCCAACCCCCAAAATCGATCAAGACTTCAAAATAGATACTTGACATGTACTAGAAAAAGATACTCCTAATCAAGATCTATCATTATAGATATAGATGACTCATTTTGGAGCATCCTGAAGGATTTTTGATGTTCTAGACGAAAATCAAATCACACCCAAAACCATCACCTGATCCTTCCCAACCCCCAAAATCGATCAAGACTTCAAAATAGATACTTGACATGTACTAGAAAAAGATACTCCTAATCAAGATCTATCATTATAGATATAGATGAGTCATTTTGGAGCATCCTGAAGGATTTTTGATGTTCTAGACGAAAATCAAATCAACACCCAAAACCATCACCTGATCCTTCCCAACCCCCAAAATCGATCAAGACTTCAAAATAGATACTTGACATGTACTAGAAAAAGATACTCCTAATCAAGATCTATCATTATAGATATAGATGAGTCATTTTGGAGCATCCTGAAGGATTTTTGATGTTCTAGACGAAAATCAAATCACACCCAAAACCATCACCTGATCCTTCCCAACCCCCAAAATCGATCAAGACTTCAAAATAGATACTTGACATGTACTAGAAAAAGATACTCCTAATCAAGATCTATCATTATAGATATAGATGAGTCATTTTGGAGCATCCTGAAGGATTTTTGATGTTCTAGACGAAAATCAAATCACACCCAAAACCATCACCTGATCCTTCCCAACCCCCAAAATCGATCAAGACTTCAAAATAGATACTTGACATGTACTAGAAAAAGATACTCCTAATCAAGATCTATCATTATAGATATAGATGAGTCATTTTGGAGCATCCTGAAGGATTTTTGATGTTCTAGACGAAAATCAAATCACACCCAAAACCATCACCTGATCCTTCCCAACCCCCAAAATCGGTCAAGACTTCAAAATAGATACTTGACATGTACTAGAAAAAGATACTCCTAATCAAGATCTATCATTATAGATATAGATTAGTCATTTTGGAGCATCCTGAAGGATTTTTGATGTTCTAGACGAAAATCAAATCACATCCAAAACCATCACCTGATCCTTCCCAACCCCCAAAATCGATCAAGACTTCAAAATAGATACTTGACATGTACTAGAAAAAGATACTCCTAATCAAGATCTATCATTATAGATATAGATGAGTCATTTTGGAGCATCCTGAAGGATTTTTGATGTTCTAGACGAAAATCAAATCACACCCAAAACCATCACCTGATCCTTCCCAACCCCCAAAATCGATCAAGACTTCAAAATAGATACTTGACATGTACTAGAAAAAGATACTCCTAATCAAGATCTATCATTATAGATATAGATGAGTCATTTTGGAGCATCCTGAAGGATTTTTGATGTTCTAGACGAAAATCAAATCACACCCAAAACCATCACCTGATCCTTCCCAACCCCCAAAATCGATCAAGACTTCAAAATAGATACTTGACATGTACTAGACAAAAGATACTCCTAATTAAGATCTATCATTATAGATATAGATGAGTCATTTTGGAGCATCCTGAAGGATTTTTGATGTTCTAGACGAAAATCAAATCACACCCAAAACCATCACCTGATCCTTCCCAACCCCCAAAATCGATCAAGACTTCAAAATAGATACTTGACATGTACTAGAAAAAGATACTCCTAATCAAGATCTATCATTATAGATATAGATGAGTCATTTTGGAGCATCCTGAAGGATTTTTGATGTTTTAGACGAAAATCAAATCACACCCAAAACCATCACCTGATCCTTCCCAACCCCCAAAATCGATCAAGACTTCAAAATAGATACTTGACATGTACTAGAAAAAGATACTCCTAATCAAGATCTATCATTATACATATAGATGAGTCATTTTGGAGCATCCTGAAGGATTTTTGATGTTCTAGACGAAAATCAAATCACACCCAAAACCATCACCTGATCCTTCCCAACCCCCAAAATCGATCAAGACTTCAAAATAGATACTTGACATGTACTAGAAAAAGATACTCCTAATCAAGATCTATCATTATAGATATAGATGAGTCATTTTGGAGCATCCTGAAGGATTTTTGATGTTCTAGACGAAAATCAAATCACACCCAAAACCATCCACCTGATCCTTCCCAACCCCCAAAATCGATCAAGACTTTCAAAATAGATACTTGACATGTACTAGAAAAAGATACTCCTAATCAAGATCTATCATTATAGATATAGATGAGTCATTTTGGAGCATCCTGAAGGATTTTTGATGTTCTAGACGAAAATCAAATCACACCTCAAAACCATCACCTGATCCTTCCCAACCCCCAAAATCGATCAAGACTTCAAAATAGATACTTGACATGTACTAGAAAAAGATACTCCTAATCAAGAATCTATCATTATAGATATAGATGAGTCATTTTTGGAGCATCCTGAAGGATTTTTGATGTTCTAGACGAAAATCAAATCACACCCAAAACCATCACCTGATCCTTCCCAACCCCCCAAAATCGATCAAGACTTCAAAATAGATACTTGACATGTACTAGAAAAAGATACTCCTAATCAATATCTATCATTATAGATATAGATGAGTCATTTTGGAGCATCCTGAAGGATTTTTGATGTTCTAGACGAAAATCAAATCACACCCAAAACCATCACCTGATCCTTCCCAACCCCCAAAATCGATCAAGACTTCAAAATAGATACTTGACATGTACTAGAAAAAGATACTCCTAATCAAGATCTATCATTATAGATATAAATGAGTCATTTTGGAGCATCCTGAAGGATTTTTGATGTTCTAGACGAAAATCAAATCACACCCAAAACCATCACCTGATCCTTCCCAACCCCCAAAATCGATCAAGACTTCAAAATAGATACTTGACATGTACTAGAAAAAGATACTCCTAATCAAGATCTATCATTATAGATATAGATGAGTCATTTTGGAGCATCCTGAAGGATTTTTGATGTTCTAGACGAAAATCAAATCACAGCCCAAAACCATCACCTGATCCTTCCCAACCCCCAAAATCGATCGAAACATCGAAATCCTGAAGGATATTTTGATGTTCTAGACGAAAATCAAATCACACCCAAAACCATCACCTGATCCTTCCCAACCCCCAAAATCGATCAAGACTTCAAAATAGATACTTGACATGTACTAGAAAAAGATACTCCTAATCAAGATCTATCATTATAGATATAGATGAGTCATTTTGGAGCATCCTGAAGGATTTTTGATGTTCTAGACGAAAATCAAATCACACCCAAAACCATCACCTGATCCTTCCCAACCCCCAAAATCGATCAAGATAGATACTTGACATGTACTAGAAAAAGATACTCCTAATCAAGATCTATCATTATAGATATAGATGAGTCATTTTGGAGCATCCTGAAGGATTTTTGATGTTCTAGACGAAAATCAAATCACACCCAAAACCATCACCTGATCCTTCCCAACCCCCAAAATCGATCAAGACTTCAAAATAGATACTTGACGTGTACTAGAAAAAGATACTCCTAATCAAGATCTATCATTACAGATATAGATGAGTCATTTTGGAGCATCCTGAAGGATTTTTGATGTTCTAGACGAAAATCAAATCACACCCAAAACCATCACCTGATCCTTCCCAACCCCAAAAATCGATCAAGACTTCAAAATAGATACTTGACATGTACTAGAAAAAGATACTCCCTAATCAAGATCTATCATTATAGATATAGATGAGTCATTTTGGAGCATCCTGAAGGATTTTTGATGTTCTCAGACGAAAATCAAATCACACCCAAAACCATCACCTGATCCTTCCCAACCCCCAAAATCGATCAAGACTTCAAAATAGATACTTGACATGTACTAGAAAAAGATACTCCTAATCAAGATCTATCATTATAGATATAGATGAGTCATTTTGGAGCATCCTGAAGGATTTTTGATGTTCTAGACGAAAATCAAATCACACCCAAAACCATCACCTGATCCTTCCCAACCCCCAAAATCGATCAAGACTTCAAAATAGATACTTGACATGTACTAGAAAAAGATACTCCTAATCAAGATATCTATCATTATAGATATAGATGAGTCATTTTGGAGCATCCTGAAGGATTTTTGATGTTCTAGACGAAAATCAAATCACACCCAAAACCATCACCTGATCCTTCCCAACCCCCAAAATCGATCAAGACTTCAAAATAGATACTTGACATGTACTAGAAAAAGATACTCCTAATCAAGATCTATCATTATAGATATAGATGAGTCATTTTGGAGCATCCTGAAGGATTTTTGATGTTCTAGACGAAAATCAAATCACACCCAAAACCATCACCTGATCCTTCCCAACCCCCAAAATCGATCAAGACTTCAAAATAGATACTTGACATGTACTAGAAAAAGATACTCCTAATCAAGATCTATCATTATAGATATAGATGAGTCATTTTGGAGCATCCTGAAGGATTTTTGATGTTCTAGACGAAAATCAAATCACACCCAAAACCATCACCTGATCCTTCCCAACCCCCAAAATCGATCAAGACTTCAAAATAGATACTTGACATGTACAAGAAAAAGATACTCCTAATCAAGATCTATCATTATAGATATAGATGAGTCATTTTGGAGCATCCTGAAGGATTTTTGATGTTCTAGACGAAAATCAAATCACACCCAAAACCATCACCTGATCCTTCCCAACCCCCAAAATCGATCAAGACTTCAAAATAGATACTTGACATGTACTAGAAAAAGATACTCCTAATCAAGATCTATCATTATAGATATAGATGAGTCATTTTGGAGCATCCTGAAGGATTTTTGATGTTCTAGACGAAAATCAAATCACACCCAAAACCATCACCTGATCCTTCCCAACCCCCAAAATCGATCAAGACTTCAAAATAGATACTTGACATGTACTAGAAAAAGATACTCCTAATCAAGATCTATCATTATAGATATAGATGAGTCATTTTGGAGCATCCTGAAGGATTTTTGATGTTCTAGACGAAAATCAAATCACACCCAAAACCATCACCTGATCATTCCCAACCCCCAAAATCGATCAAGACTTCAAAATAGATACTTGACATGTACTAGAAAAAGATACTCCTAATCAAGATCTATCATTATAGATATAGATGAGTCATTTTGGAGCATCCTGAAGGATTTTTGATGTTCTAGACGAAAATCAAATCACACCCAAAACCATCACCTGATCCTTCCCAACCCCTAAAATCGATCAAGACTTCAAAATAGATACTTGACATGTACTACAAAAAGATACTCCTAATCAAGATCTATCATTATAGATATAGATGAGTCATTTTGGAGCATCCTGAAGGATTTTTGATGTTCTAGACGAAAATCAAATCACACCCAAAACCATCACCTGATCCTTCCCAACCCCCAAAATCGATCAAGACTTCAAAATAGATACTTGACATGTACTAGAAAAAGATACTCCTAATCAAGATCTATCATTATAGATATAGATGAGTCATTTTGGAGCATCCTGAAGGATTTTTGATGTTCTAGACGAAAATCAAATCACACCCAAAACCATCACCTGATCCTTCCCAACCCCCAAAATCGATCAAGACTTCAAAATAGATACTTGACATGTACTAGAAAAAGATACTCCTAATCAAGATCTATCATTATAGATATAGATGAGTCATTTTGGAGCATCCTGAAGGATTTTTGATGTTCTAGACGAAAATCAAATCACACCCAAAACCATCACCTGATCCTTCCCAACCCCCAAAATCGATCAAGACTTCAAAATAGATACTTGACATGTACTAGAAAAAGATACTCCTAATCAAGATCTATCATTATAGATATAGATGAGTCATTTTGGAGCATCCTGAAGGATTTTTAATGTTCTAGACGAAAATCAAATCACACCCAAAACCATCACCTGATCCTTCCCAACCCCCAAAATCGATCAAGACTTCCAAATAGATACTTGACATGTACTAGAAAAAGATACTCCTAATCAAGATCTATCATTATAGATATAGATGAGTCATTTTGGAGCATCCTGAAGGATTTTTGATGTTCTAGACGAAAATCAAATCACACCCAAAACCATCACCTGATCCTTCCCAACCCCCAAAATCGATCAAGACTTCAAAATAGATACTTGACATGTACTAGAAAAAGATACTCCTAATCAAGATCTATCATTATAGATATAGATGAGTCATTTTGGAGCATCCTGAAGGATTTTTGATGTTCTAGACGAAAATCAAATCACACCCAAAACCATCACCTGATCCTTCCCAACCCCCAAAATCGATCAAGACTTAAAAATAGATACTTGACATGTACTAGAAAAAGATACTCCTAATCAAGATCTATCATTATAGATATAGATGAGTCATTTTGGAGCATCCTGAAGGATTTTTGATGTTCTAGACGAAAATCAAATCACACCCAAAACCATCACCTGATCCTTCCCAACCCCCAAAATCGATCAAGACTTCAAAATAGATACTTGACATGTACTAGAAAAAGATACTCCTAATCAAGATCTATCATTATAGATATAGATGAGTCATTTTGGAGCATCCTGAAGGATTTTTGATGTTCTAGACGAAAATCAAATCACACCCAAAACCATCACCTGATCCTTCCCAACCCCCAAAATCGATCAAGACTTCAAAATAGATACTTGACATGTACTAGAAAAAGATACTCCTAATCAAGATCTATCATTATAGATATAGATGAGTCATTTTGGAGCATCCTGAAGGATTTTTGATGTTCTAGACGAAAATCAAATCACACCCAAAACCATCACCTGATCCTTCCCAACCCCCAAAATCGATCAAGACTTCAAAATAGATACTTGACATGTACTAGAAAAAGATACTCCTAATCAAGATCTATCATTATAGATATAGATGAGTCATTTTGGAGCATCCTGAAGGATTTTTGATGTTCTAGACGAAAATCAAATCACACCCAAAACCATCACCTGATCCTTCCCAACCCCCAAAATCGATCAAGACTTCAAAATAGATACTTGACATGTACTAGAAAAAGATACTCCTAATCAAGATCTATCATTATAGATATAGATGAGTCATTTTGGAGCATCCTGAAGGATTTTTGATGTTCTAGACGAAAATCAAATCACACCCAAAACCATCACCTGATCCTTCCCAACCCCCAAAATCGATCAAGACTTCAAAATAGATACTTGACATGTACTAGAAAAAGATACTCCTAATCAAGATCTATCATTATAGATATAGATGAGTCATTTTGGAGCATCCTGAAGGATTTTTGATGTTCTAGACGAAAATCAAATCACACCCAAAACCATCACCTGATCCTTCCCAACCCCCAAAATCGATCAAGACTTCAAAATAGATACTTGACATGTACTAGAAAAAGATACTCCTAATCAAGATCTATCATTATAGATTAAGATGAGTCATTTTGGAGCATCCTGAAGGATTTTTAATGTTCTAGACGAAAATCAAATCACACCCAAAACCATCACCTGATCCTTCCCAACCCCCAAAATCGATCAAGACTTCAAAATAGATACTTGACATGTACTAGAAAAAGATACTCCTAATCAAGATCTATCATTATAGATATAGATGAGTCATTTTGGAGCATCCTGAAGGATTTTTGATGTTCTAGACGAAAATCAAATCACACCCAAAACCATCACCTGATACTTCCCAACCCCCAAAATCGATCAAGACTTCAAAATAGATACTTGACATGTAACAGAAAAAGATACTCCTAATCAAGATCTATCATTATAGATATAGATGAGTCATTTTGGAGCATCCTGAAGGATTTTTGATGTTCTAGACGAAAATCAAATCACACCCAAAACCATCACCTGATCCTTCCCAACCCCCAAAATCGATCAAGACTTCAAAATAGATACTTGACATGTACTAGAAAAAGATACTCCTAATCAAGATCTATCATTATAGATATAGATGAGTCATTTTGGAGCATCCTGAAGGATTTTTGATGTTCTATACGAAAATCAAATCAAACCCAAAACTATCACCTGATCCTTCCCAACCCCCAAAATCGATCAAGACTTCAAAATAGATACTTGACATGTACTAGAAAAAGATACTCCTAATCAAGATCTATCATTATAGATATAGATGAGTCATTTTGGAGCATCCTGAAGGATTTTTGATGTTCTAGACGAAAATCAAATCACACCCAAAACCATCACCTGATCCTTCCCAACCCCCAAAATCGATCAAGACTTCAAAATAGATACTTGACATGTACTAGAAAAAGATACTCCTAATCAAGATCTATCATTATAGATATAGATGAGTCATTTTGGAGCATCCTGAAGGATTTTTGATGTTCTAGACGAAAATCAAATCACACCCAAAACCATCACCTGATCCTTCCCAACCCCCAAAATCGATCAAGACTTCAAAATAGATACTTGACATGTACTAGAAAAAGATACTCCTAATCAAGATCTATCATTATAGATATAGATGAGTGATTTGGAGCATCCTGAAGGATTTTTGATGTTCTAGACGAAAATCAAATCACACCCAAAACCATCACCTGATCCTTCCCAACCCCCAAAATCGATCAAGACTTCAAAATAGATACTTGACATGTACTAGAAAAAGATACTCCTAATCAAGATCTATCATTATAGATATAGATGAGTCATTTTGGAGCATCCTGAAGGATTTTTGATGTTCTAGACGAAAATCAAATCACACCCAAAACCATCAAATGATCCTTCCCAACCCCCAAAATCGATCAAGACTTCAAAATAGATACTTGACATGTACTAGAAAATGATACTCCTAATCAAGATCTATCATTATAGATATAGATGAGTCATTTTGGAGCATCCTGAAGGATTTTTGATGTTCTAGACGAAAATCAAATCACACCCAAAACCATCACCTGATCCTTCCCAACCCCCAAAATCGATCAAGACTTCAAAATAGATACTTGACATGTACTAGAAAAAGATACTCCTAATCAAGATCTATCATTATAGATATAGATGAGTCATTTTGGAGCATCCTGAAGGATTTTTGATGTTCTAGACGAAAATCAAATCACACCCAAAACCATCACCTGATCCTTCCCAACCCCCAAAATCGATCAAGACTTCAAAATAGATACTTGACATGTACTAGAAAAAGATACTCCTAATCAAGATCTATCATTATAGATATAGATGAGTCATTTTGGAGCATCCTGAAGGATTTTTGATGTTCTAGACGAAAATCAAATCACACCCAAAACCATCACCTGATCCTTCCCAACCCCCAAAATCGATCAAGACTTCAAAATAGATACTTGACATGTACTAGAAAAAGATACTCCTAATCAAGATCTATCATTATAGATATAGATGAGTCATTTTGGAGCATCCTGAAGGATTTTTGATGTTCTAGACGAAAATCAAATCACACCCAAAACCATCACCTGATCCTTCCCAACCCCCAAAATCGATCAAGACTTCAAAATAGATACTTGACATGTACTAGAAAAAGATACTCCTAATCAAGATCTATCATTATAGATATAGATGAGTCATTTTGGAGCATCCTGAAGGATTTTTGATGTTCTAGACGAAAATCAAATCACACCCAAAACCATCACCTGATCCTTCCCAACCCCCAAAATCGATCAAGACTTCAAAATAGATACTTGACATGTACTAGAAAAAGATACTCCTAATCAAGATCTATCATTATAGATATAGATGAGTCATTTTGGAGCATCCTGAAGGATTTTTGATGTTCTAGACGAAAATCAAATCACACCCAAAACCATCACCTGATCCTTCCCAACCCCCAAAATCGATCAAGACTTCAAAATAGATACTTGACATGTACTAGAAAAAGATACTCCTAATCAAGATCTATCATTATAGATATAGATGAGTCATTTTGGAGCATCCTGAAGGATTTTTGATGTTCTAGACGAAAATCAAATCACACCCAAAACCATCACCTGATCCTTCCCAACCCCCAAAATCGATCAAGACTTCAAAATAGATACTTGACATGTACTAGAAAAAGATACTCCTAATCAAGATCTATCATTATAGATATAGATGAGTCATTTTGGAGCATGCTGAAGGATTTTTGATGTTCTAGACGAAAATCAAATCACACCCAAAACCATCACCTGATCCTTCCCAACCCCCAAAATCGATCAAGACTTCAAAATAGATACTTGACATGTACTAGAAAAAGATACTCCTAATCAAGATCTATCATTATAGATATAGATGAGTAATTTTGGAGCATCCTGAAGGATTTTTGATGTTCTAGACGAAAATCAAATCACACCCAAAACCATAACCTGATCCTTCCCAACCCCCAAAATCGATCAAGACTTCAAAATAGATACTTGACATGTACTAGAAAAAGATACTCCTAATCAAGATCTATCATTATAAATATAGATGAGTCATTTTGGAGCATCCTGAAGGATTTTTGATGTTCTAGACGAAAATCAAATCACAGCCAAAACCATCACCTGATCCTTCCCAACCCCCAAAATCGATCAAGACTTCAAAATAGATACTTGACATGTACTAGAAAAAGATACTCCTAATCAAGATCTATCATTATAGATATAGATGAGTCATTTTGGAGCATCCTGAAGGATTTTTGATGTTCTAGACGAAAATCAAATCACACCCAAAACCATCACCTGATCCTTCCCAACCCCCAAAATCGATCAAGACTTCAAAATAGATACTTGACATGTACTAGAAAAAGATACTCCTAATCAAGATCTATCATTATAGATATAGATGAGTCATTTTGGAGCATCCTGAAGGATTTTTGATGTTCTAGACGAAAATCAAATCACACCCAAAACCATCACCTGATCCTTCCCAACCCCCAAAATCGATCAAGACTTCAAAATAGATACTTGACAGGAACTAGAAAAAGATACTCCTAATCAAGATCTATCATTATAGATATAGATGAGTCATTTTGGAGCATCCTGAAGGATTTTTGATGTTCTAGACGAAAATCAAATCACACCCAAAACCATCACCTGATCCTTCCCAACCCCCAAAATCGATCAAGACTTCAAAATAGATACTTGACATGTACTAGAAAAAGATACTCCTAATCAAGATCTATCATTATAGATATGGATGAGTCATTTTTGAGCATGCTGAAGGATTTTTGATGTTCTAGACGAAAATCAAATCACACCCAAAACCATCACCTGATCCTTCCCAACCCCCAAAATCGATCAAGACTTCAAAATAGATACTTGACGTGTACTAGAAAAAGATACTCCTAATCAAGATCTATCATTATAGATATAGATGAGTCATTTTGGAGCATCCTGAAGGATTTTTGATGTTCTAGACGAAAATCAAATCACACCCAAAACCATCACCTGATCCTTCCCAACCCCCAAAATCGATCAAGACTTCAAAATAGATACTTGACATGTACTAGAAAAAGATACTCCTAATCAAGATCTATCATTATAGATATAGATGAGTCATTTTGGAGCATCCTGAAGGATTTTTGATGTTCTAGACGAAAATCAAATCACACCCAAAACCATCACCTGATCCTTCCCAACCCCCAAAATCGATCAAGACTTCAAAATAGATACTTGACATGTACTAGAAAAAGATACTCCTAATCAAGATCTATCATTATAGATATAGATGAGTCATTTTGGAGCATCCTGAAGGATTTTTGATGTTCTAGACGAAAATCAAATAACACCCAAAACCATCACCTGATCCTTCCCAACCCCCAAAATCGATCAAGACTTCAAAATAGATACTTGACATGTACCAGAAAAAGATACTCCTAATCAAGATCTATCATTATAGATATAGATGAGTCATTTTGGAGCATCCTGAAGGATTTTTGATGTTCTAGACGAAAATCAAATCACACCCAAAACCATCACCTGATCCTTCCCAACCCCCAAAATCGATCAAGACTTCAAAATAGATACTTGACATGTACTAGAAAAAGATACTCCTAATCAAGATCTATCATTATAGATATAGATGAGTCATTTTGGAGCATCCTGAAGGATTTTTGATG
>NW_026605826.1:0-15309 GCF_945859685.1 Eupeodes corollae
ATTAAAATTTTAAAATCATAAAAACCATTCATAATAATAATTCATAAACTATACAAAAATTCATATGTAAGTAAACTTTTTTTTGTTCTAAAGACTAGAATTTTCTAAAAATACATTTTCAACACTTTTACACATTTTGTTTTGTTTTAATTGACCTCACGTTGAATGTTCGAGTATTCTCTCTTTATTTATCTGCATACTGATTGAAATCTACAGATCTATTTGTGGATTGTTTATTCGCTACATTTTTCAAAGAAATGATAATTAAATATTTTATCTTTGAATGGGAATGAGGGAGGCGTTGTTTTGAGAATTAGAACTTTTTACATTAGTTGAAATTTAAAAATGTCTCTTTAACAGAAGTCATAGAAATAACATTTGGATTTATGTAAGATAGCTGCTTCTTTCACACAACACAACATTTAAACTGTTAAGGTCCTTTGACAGCCTTAAAAGTCTAGTCACAAACCTATTAACTATGTAACACTCTTAAGCCAACAAAAATATAACAAAGTTTCATAATTTTCTCCATAAACGTAAACGAATGAATATAATACAGAACTTCACTTTTCACAGTGCAAATATCTGTCAATTTAATTTGAAATAGAATTTAATTTAGCTGAACGCTTTGGTCCTTTATGTCTTATAAAAGAACGAATAAAACAACAACAAAAAAAGAAAACTGAAAAAAATCAATGAAATAACTTTTTCATATCTCATATATTGCATCTTCTATTTCTATAAACTTATACGTCCCTACACTTTGTGCTATAAGCCATGGCCCAATGTGGTGAACTGCTGCTCTTTTTTGCTACACCGCCATGTATATTTTACCCTCTTCCCTGGTCCTCTGGCTTGTATGATGCTCCATACAGATCCTTTTGCCTACCTCTATACAAAAGACAGAGTGGCGTATAACAGTACACAGCAAACGTCAGTGCCAATATCATATCTCAGCATCAGATCGAAACTGACACACAAAATCAAAGATTCATAGCTTTGCAAAGTGTTTGAGTTTTTATTCTTCTTCGATTGAAGGCATGAAGATTGCTTGAAGAGGTTGGCGATGGTGCTGGTGCTGGCGGTGGGTGCTCTGGAACGAAGACAAGCAGAGGCATAGATTCCACTTGAATCAGGGCGATACTTTTTGGACCTATATGAACATATATAGAAATACACAGGCACACACCTAGCTCTAAGTTGCATCTTTTTGCCAAAATTGAATTTGAATTTAATCAAAAAGAGGAAAACAAGAACTGTGCACACTGCACATTGCACACTCAGTCTAGGACGAAATAACAAAAAAAAATAACAACAATAACAAAAACAACAACTAACTGTACAGAGTGCACAATTCCACACACAATACACACACGTCCAAGTACTTATTTCTTAGATTTAACCCTCTAAGCGTATGTGGCATTGGGAAAACTGAAGTAAACAAACTTTGGCAGTTTAGAAGGCTGAGCACAATAAAACAGTTTCAGCTTCAGCTTCAAATTCAACACACAAGAATAAGGCCAACATTCCGTTACCAAATCTCTGATATAATATACAACCCTATCCAACACACAGCCGAAAGAAAATGAGATTGGGCTATACACAAAAGGGCAAAGACGCTAACAGGAGATGAGGCAGAAGAAGATACACATATTTTCTTCTTTTTCCTCAACTGCAACAAACTGATGGTGCAGTCGAAACGGTCTCGGTTCCCAAGAGGAAAATTCAAAAATAAAGTTTTGCTGCTCGCACAACAAACCGATACTCGAGAAATACAATTTTCAATTTGCATTTAAACGAATCGTAACCGCAATTCTGACAAGTGTGAGAGTTGAGAGGGTTATTTATGTCGGCGTGAGAGGTGTGGGTGTTTTTTTTTTGTTCGTTTTCAGTTTTGGAACAGATTGAACTTCTATAAGGTCAAATGGAGTTGCCAGGCCTGTTTTTTTTTTTTTGAACTTGTTATATTTAATCTCAAGAGCATTGTTAACGTTTGCCGATTTAGCGATACAAAGTGATTTGAATGTTATTTTCAAGAGCATGGAATTTTGTTTATTTTAGGTCCAAGTAACAATGGTCTAAGTTTTTAAAACGGCTTCCAGATCTTATGAAAATTTTGAACATTTATTGCTCAAGAAAGGTTAATGATTTACTTAAATGGGGCTATGTGGTACATGGACCGGGTAACAATTGATACCCGGTCAATGCACCGTAGGTTTTTGGGTCCTTATTAATAATGTTTTAAATGGAACATTTACATTAGGACAGAAATCATTATTAATTGCACCTAAAATCTGAAAATAATCATTTTATTATTTGCTAGGACCCGTGTAGTACAATAAGTAAACTCCGGGTACCCGGTTGTTGGTTATTTTGATTATTTTACGAATGGAGCCATGAGCCTTAAATTGACTAGAGGATTGACAAAAACAAACGAAACATTTTTATTTTTAAGTGAAAACCTGATATGCTTTTCTTTGCACTAGGTTGAAGAAGACTCGTTGAAGTCCATGGTTGTTTTTAAAGAAAACAAAAAAACTTTTTTTTTTAGAGTTTTCAAACTCCAATTGTAAGTACTTTATTTTTTTTAAATAGCAATTGTTAGAATATAAGAACTAAAATAACAAGGCATTTCATATTATTTGATTTTCGTTAGAACTAAAAATATGAATATATTGAATATAAAGGGTGGTTACATTTTATGGACCGATGTTTAATCTGAACCAAACTTAAACGTCATTTTCTTTCCAATAAGAACAATTTCTGCATTTGGTCTAATGTTTATCCAAGAGTTATTGTTGAAAAATAAATGCACCTACTAGAAGTTGGACACGACGAAAAGTTGGGGGGGGGGCTGTGGCTCTTCACGCACACAATTCCCATCTCCTACAGACCTGGTTTGCTCAAATTGTTGCAGCCTGTGTACCCAGGTTCGTTTTAATTGAGTTAGTCTAAAATTGAGAAAGTCAAATGAACTGCAGAAATAACTAGACTTTTAGGCGTGATTAAAAATCACGTCTTAAAATTTAACCAACTTTATAAAAGTTATACCGAAACTTTTACATAAACTTTTTATGGAATAGAATTTCAAATAAAAAGATTAAAAATATAACAAATCAAATTCGGCTTTTCCAATACAAGGTTTCATTTCCTGCTAGTGCGGTAGCTGTCACTATTGAAGATGTAATTTGTTTGACATTTTACAAGTTTATTAAAAAATAACATTCTTTAACAGCGCAAAATGTAATAATTCTTTACTGCCAGTCAGGCAGTAACTGTGAATTGTGTTTGTTATCGTGAGATGGTAAAGAAAATTTAATAGTAACGACGTCAATTGGCAACCAAGATCATAGAACCCCATTTCACTAAAAATTGTTAAATTAAATTAATTAAAATTTAACCAGCTTTTACCTCACAAATCATGTTGGAAAATCTGTCAAAAGTATGGTAGGATTTTACACGAATAACAAAAACAATATCGGTAGTATAAATACTACCGATAAAAGTTAAAGTAGAATCTTACAACGGTTGGCTGTGTTCATTGAGTAGTTGTGCATTTGGAATCATGTGTTTTCCATCGGCGAACAAAATCAGTTTGTTACTGTTAGTATTATTTTGTTTTGTTAATGAAAATGGACTAACTGGGCTTATTTTGCAAGAGAAAACAATAGAAAAGTTAATTAAGTGTTTTTATACTTCCATCAAAGGTGGATTAAATAAATCTTTTTGGTGTTTCCACCGCACAGGAAGATTTAAAAATGATTAAGTTTGACAGCACTTTCTAAAATGTAAATGATGTTTCGATGTTTTTTATGAAGTACAGGTGAGATAGTTTGATTTGTGTCAAACAATTAAGAACTGAATAGTTTATTAGCACCATTTAAGAATATGCTACCTACTCCATATGCAATTTTGTTTTATTTGATTAAAAAAAAACTATATTTTGTGTACATGCAAATAAACAGACCATAATGTATTATCTGTAAAACCAACTCCTCCATACAGGTTTTTCTTCATACATTTTGAACCGACTCCAATCCCTGACGGGTTTCGAGTCGAATCAAACTCATTTCAACTCGATTGAGTTCACACATGTTAAACTAGTAGTCTACGAATAAACCCTCTCTTGAAGGTTTTATCTTATGCCAAAGCTGCAAATGTTAAATGAACTTTTTTTATAAAATATCTATTTCCAGATGTTTTCTTACTATTTCTTCATATGTTTTCTAACTATTTATTCTTGAAAATTGTACATTGTATTAGCTTTAGTTACTTTTTTTTACTGTAGTAATTTTAAATTTTGAATTTCACAGAACTTTTTTCCAATTATGTGTTTTTTTATTATTATTCTGACATATCTTCTTTCAGTTGTACCAATTTCTAAATACAAAAATCTGGTTACTGCTGATGCGTTCTCTTGAGAATTTTCTACTATATTATTTATAGAATGCCAAAAAAACACGGATAGTTAATATAATTTTTAAGGCTGTACGAATATTTAAGACTGCTCTTACTGATACTGAATTAAGGAATGCTAAGACAAGCACTCGCCATGACGTTAGGCTTGTCCAAGTAAATGTTTGGTTGGATTGAACCAGTAGGCCTAAGTCTGTCCGTCATACATAAGAAGAAGTGGGTGGCGGAATAAACGCATGGAAGACAGAATATTTTTGAGGCCTAAACATTACGAGGCGGCCCTATTAATTTGGTACAATTTTTTTGGGGGAATTCTTTATTTGATATTCACTTCTCTGTGAGAAACAGTCTGTGAAAGTCACTGTTAAGTAAAAACAGGCGAAAGGCAAAAGCTATGTCATCTTTATTTTTCTCGTCATCTTCAATTAATGGTTGTGTCTAATGCATCGGCTGATGTTATGATTTATTGTCT
The DNA here is from genome assembly GCF_945859685.1 of Eupeodes corollae. Classification (NCBI taxonomy): domain Eukaryota; kingdom Metazoa; phylum Arthropoda; class Insecta; order Diptera; family Syrphidae; genus Eupeodes; species Eupeodes corollae. Next base: position 4,889 of record NW_026605826.1, read on the forward strand.
TAGGATCGGGGTTTTTAAGTTAATATTGTGACAACAGTCGTGTTAAACGTACCTACATATGGAATATAAAAAAAATGTTTTTATTGAAATCCAAGTTAGGAAAAACAATTAGAGAACATTTCATGAGAATCTATCAAGTAATTTTTAAAAAAACGAGCTTTTGACCAAAAAGTTTGCATGGCAACTATTGATAGTTTTCATCTAAATAAGAAAATTAAATAACCCGATTTTGCTTAAAACCATAATTCCAACAACTTAATGGATAAAATGGTTTGGGCTGTCATTCTGTAGTCAGGAACCACTGGAGCTACTTTTTGCCATTATAAAGTCATGTCTAAAATCAGGTTTGGTAAAAAATATGTCAGAATTAAAAAAGGAACAATTTAATTGATGAGAATTGACTCTAATTACGATTTTAATATTTAAATTTAATTGCTTTGATTTCATTTAAATTGTGACATTACACATGACAAAGTAAACTAAATAGAGGCCAGAGAATTGAATTAAATCCAGAATTTTTTGTTCAAATAAATTTTTTGGCATCCAATATTTTTTTTCAAAGAAAACTCTATTATATATTTTAACTAAAAATAAAGTTCTACAAAATCTTTAACTAAACAATTATTAAACACTAATTTTTTATTCAAACACCTGCGAACAAGGAAAGATATTGCCCAAAGAACTATTACATTTTCAACAAAATGGTGTAGGTAAATTTTCTTGAAGAAAATTTAAAAATTCCAATTTAAAGTGTTTTTTTACATAAATTAAAGTCCTACTGAAAATAATCTCAAATATACTGACAGAAAACAGATCTCTAATATTTTTATAAATTATTTCGTTTTAACGTTTTTAAGTTGCCAACGGAAAAATATAAATGTGGGTTGAGTCCTTGACTCTTTCTTATATTTTATTTTTAGGTAACATCCACGTGAATTGAATTTGTAATTGTTTAACCATTTTTTTTTGCAAATAAGAATTAAATTTTTAAATTTGTCAACAAATAAACTTAAACACGACATTTTACGTCATTTTGTTGTTTTTATATTTAAAGATTAAATTAATCTATTCATTTATTAACAATCAATTGAATGCAATATTTGGGAATTCATGCAGTCTTTGCATTTCGTATATTCTTTTTCATTGTGAAGGGTGATTTTGTTAAAACTATAAGAAAGATTTTCAAAAAAAAATCGTATGTATACAATTCAGAAAAATGCATGAAATCCTTAATTGAATCATAGAATTTAACGTTTGATGATTATTTCATGCAAATGTTGATCTTGACTGCGCCTGAAATGGTTCATCCGCATAGTCTAATTTTGACATACTATTTCTAACATTTCGCCCGTATGCACTAATAAATGGTTCAATGTTGTCTTCCAATTCGTCAATTGAAGCAGGCTTATCTGTATCGACATGAGCTTTAATATAGCTTCACAAAAAATGGTCTAATGGCATCAAATCACACGATTTAGGCGGCAAATTGACCGGTCCCGAACGTGAAATATAATGTTGACGGAATTCGCCTCTCAATAAGTCCATTGTTGCGCGTGCTCTGTGGCATAAGAATGTGGCACCGTCTTGTAGTCGTCTTGTTGTATAATAAGAATAATACATCAGCCCATAAACCGCACCAAAGTGTGACTTTTTCTGGATTCATTGGTAGCTCTTGCAATACTTCTGGCTGATATTCATTTCTAAATATATAATTCTGCTTATCTACGTACCCATTGAGCCAGCTTCGTCGCTGAACACAATTTTTGGAAGAAGCGAGCGATGAACTTTTTTAACAGAGCACGCATTTTGATCATAAAATTCAATAATTTTTAAGCGTTGTTCGTTTGTAAGACGATTCATGGTTAAATTATAAACCAAACTGAAGATTTTGGGCAGTGAACCAAAACAAGAAACAGCGTCAGTGTTTGCAAAAAGATAATTGCTAAAGAATCACAATTAATAAGTGTTTTAAATCACATTGAACTTAAAAAAAAAATTTAAACAAATTCAAAGTCGACATCATCAATTCATTCAAATCACAAATTAAACATTGTGTTGAAAAGAATGTAACAGTAAACAACGAATGCATGAATTCTCAAGGATTGCACTTAATTGATTGCTGTATAATATATATATATATTATGATACCAATATATTATAATACCAATATATTTGCTAGAAGTAAATGGAAATTGCACAACTTGAAGTCTGAAGTCTTACAGTGAAGTCCATAACTGCAATCCTATTACCGGAGCCATTAATGATTGAAGATTGTTGTCGTTAAAAAATCATGATATTGTAATTTATAGTTTTATTAAATTCCGATAGGAAGTTATTGTAATGGGCCCGATTTGTCAAATTGAAAATTTTAACATTTCTCGAAGTTTTAAGGTCCCTAGAGTCGAAATAAAAGATTTTTAGAAAGATGTCTGTGCCTGCGTGAGTACGTATGTTCCCACGTCCGTACGTTCGCGACGTTTTTTCGTCGTCCATAGCTCAAGAACCAGAAGAGATATCGATTTCAAATAAACTTTGGTATGCAGATAATAAGGCAGAAATATGCAGAAATGGCTCTCAAGAAAATTTCGTGGGTGGTTTTTTTAACATAGCAGTTTGAATAAAAGGTAAACATTTTGGTTGACCCTAAATATCTTACGAACCAAAAACGCTTAAAACTTGAATTAAATTTTACATTATATATTGTAACGTGATATCACAGAAGTATATTTTTGAACAAAATCCATATAATGGTTTTTTTTATAAATCAAAAAAACTGAAAAAAATTTGTCACATCCAAAATTTTACTACTAAAATATGATAACATCTCCAAAATAAATTTTTGCAACGAGGAATAATGTTTTTGATATCTAATAAAATTTTGAGAAAAATCGCATTGACAGTTTTTTTATAAAAAATTAAAATTTGAAAAAACATTACTCAAAGTTGGTAAAAATTGAATATCGATTCAAATATCTTTGCAAAAACATGAAATTTAGGCTTCAAACTTATTTTACCAAATAAGAAATATTATTTTTAACATTCTGAAAAATGTTGAGAAAAATCAAATTGACAGTTTTTTTACAAAAAATTAAAAAAAAATTAATAAAAGTTGGTAAAAATTGATTTTCGTCTCAAATATCTTTTCAAAAATTGTAGATATTTGCTCTAACCTACTTTTATCTTTCAAAAAATATTGTTCTCAACATTCAGTAGAATTTTGAAAAAAATCGAATTGACAGTTTTTGTACAAAAAATTAAAAACCTAAAACAAATTTAACAAAAGTTGGTAAAAATTTATTTTCGACTCAAGTATCTTTTTAAAAATGTAAAATATTGGCTTCAAACTAATTTTATCTTATAAGAAATATTGTTTTCAACATTCGATCAAATTTTGAAAAAAATCGAATTGACAGTTTTTTTTTTACAAAAAATTAAACTCTTAAAAAAAATAATACTAAAGCTTAGTAAAAATTTACATTCGAATCAAATACCTTTTCAAAAATTAAAAATATTGGCTTCAAACTTATTTTATTTCACAGAAAATATTGTTTTCGATATTCTGTAATTTTTATATAAAAATCCAACAGTCCGTTTTTTAATAGAAAATAAAATCTACAAAAAATAGTAGGCAAATTTGGTAAAAAATGATACGAGTCAATATATACAAACTTTTAAACAAGACATATCGAAAGACGGGATGGGAAGTTATCAGTCCGGGTCGCATGCCAGCCTCTTTTTATATTTTAGGTTACATCCCTAGTTCACACAGGACTGTAGCGCCACCTTAAGTAGGTTACATCCAATTGTATTGAAATAGTAATTTTTTAACATTTTTTTTTAAAATTAAAATTTAATTCTAAATTCGTCACCAAATTAAGTTAAACAGAACATTTTTTAACCTTTTGTTTTGTCTTTTTCTTTTTATATTTAAAGATTAAATTCATTCATTTTTTTTTTCAATTTCACATACTCTTTCCAATATTTCGTCCGGTACCACACGAATAAATGCTTCAATGTTGTCTTCCAATGCGTCAATTGAAGCAGGCTTGTCTGTATAGAGATGAGCTTTAACATAGCCCCACAAAAAATAATCTAAAGGCGTTAAATCGCACGATCTTTGCGGCAAATTGAACGGTTCCGAACGTGAAATAAAATGTTCACCGAACTCGCCTCATAATAAGTCCATTGTTGCACGTGCTGTGTGGCATGGGAATGTGGTACCGTCACATGTCATGCAAGTCAAGCTTTTGCATTTTGGGAAAAAATAATTGGATATCATCTCACGGTAGCGCTTACCATTTACAATTACGTTACGATTCGCATAATCTTTGATGAAGTACGGATCAATGATGCCACCAATCCAAAAGCTAGACCAAACTGTGCCTTTTTCTGGATGACTTGATAGCTTTTTTCAATGCTTCTGGCTACTATTCACTTTGAAATTGACAATTCTGCTAATTTACGCACCCATTGAGAAAAAAATTAACTTCGTCGCTCGCTGGAAGAAACGCGCTATGAATTTTGTTAGCAGAGCACGCATTTTGATCATAAAACTCAATAATTTTCAAGCGTTGTTCGTTTGTAATACGAATCATGGCTAATCAAAATCAAATGGGGTGGCGAAACAGTCCGTTGTGAACCAGGGCCTAGTGACTTACAACTCTCAACCATTTCCGTGTGCGAGTACTGTTGTCAGGAATGGAAGGGACCTACAATTTAAGGCCGAATCCGAACGGCTAGTTTGAGAAAGCACTTTTTCATGACAAGAATTACTCTTGAAGGATTTGTCAATTCCTCGCAAGAGGCAGTACCCGCGAAAATTAATTTTTTAAATTAAGGTGGCACAGGCAGGGATTGAACCCAAGACCCCTTGCATGACAGTCCAACGCACTAACCATCATGCCACGGGTACTACATGACTAATATATACACCAAATTGAAGATGTTTGACAGTTAAACGTTCGTCAGCTGTTTAAACCAATATTGCCAAAAAGCTAATAGCTAAAAAATTACCCTTTATAAAAGTTTTAAATCACATTAAACTTTTAGAAAAAATTTAAACAATTGCAAGGTTGAAATCATCAATTCATTCAAATCACAAATTAAACATAGTGTTTTAAAGAATACAACAAATGGACGAATTTTCAACGATTGTACAATTAATGGAAGGCATATATGATTGCAATTTTTTTGCTAGTGAATGGAAATTGCACAATTTGAGGTCTGAAGTCTCAAAGGGAAGTTATGAGTGCAGTCTTATTACCGGAGTTATTAATGATTTCATTAAAAAAGATTGTTTTCGTTAAAAACCATGATTTTGATTTCAAAATCGATTTTATTTGTATTATTTCATATTTAATTTTATTTTATTGTTATACTTTTGTTTTCTTTGCTAATTTGTAGTTTTATTTTGTTTGTAATTATTTAAATTTTTTTTAGTTTATTTTAGATTATTACCAATGTTCTTATCGATCTCCTTACATTTTTTCATATTTTTGGTATAAATTTTATAGTTATTACTATCAACAATATTTATTTATTTGTTTGTAAACATTTTAATAAAAAACATTAAATTTAGTTTTCATTGCCATTTATGTATAAACACATTTTTAAACCTGGCAGTTCTGCACTTAAAACACCATCTTGAGATAAACTTCTTCCTTAACCCAACCAGCAATTGAGAATCTTATGTGCCTCCTTGAAATCTGCCTGCTTTCCTGCCTGCTGCTGCTTCTTCGTTTTCTGTGGCCAAGAAAGAATGCCATTGCTTCTGTTGCACAATCTTCTAAGTCTAATGCTATAAATTTATGTTTTCATTTCGTATTCCCACATTGAACGAACAACTGTAGTATAATATGCTATGCAGTGAGTGTGTAGTGTGTGTGTCAGTGTAAATGTGTGTGTGTTTGAATGTCACTAGAGTTTATGTGATAAGCATAGAGGAGAGTGTTTATGAGATATCCTTTGTGCCATTGCATCATATGGATATGTAAGTAGATTTGTATATTATCATGGCATATACATATGTTTGGATGTATGTATGTAGGTATGAAAAAGGACTTTTCTTATTTTCTAGTTATGGTGAATTTTTTTTTTCTTTAATATCTCTTTCCTTGCTCTTTTAACAAATCCTGCGGATATACATACAAAGATATCTATGCATACGGTCAACCAAGTTCATGTTCATCTAAGAGTTCGTATCAGTTGTGCTTTTCTTTCCTTTGCTTCTTCTCTCTGGGTGATTTTCTTATGGGTATAATGCTGTGCATTGTGCATCATCATATTTTTTATTTTCTGCAATTCTAGAATGAAGTGGGAAGTGTGGTCATAGTGTCTGTTTTCATATCAGTCCTGTGGTGTCTGGAGAAAATTTCATTCGTTTATATTCCTTAAATCCATTTGGCCTTTTCTTTTATTAAAGATTATAGTTGGGATGTCCTTGTGATATATGAATGTTATATAGGTATGTATATGCTATGCATCTATATTCTGTGTGGTGTATGATCTTGATATTTCTTTGTTAGGTGTAAGTATACAATTTTGAATTTAAGTTCAAACTAAACGACAGTACTTATGGAGGTTTGTCTAAAAAAGTGTTTCCTTAAGAAATCCTTCCCCTCTATAAATTAAATTAAATTTCAAGTTATGTACAATAATTGAGCCTGGTTTTTACTTTGTTTACCAAATAGTTTTAGGGTAATTATGTGAATAATGAAGTTAAGACTTGTTTGCATTTTATATGGAAAAAAATCCTTTACACACATTAAAAATTACCATAATATCAAACGATATAAAACTTTAACTTGAAACAAAACTAACAAGCTTAATTAATAACATTTACATAATTTAAAATGTTCGTTTCAGTGGGACAAAGAAAAAAACTATGCATGCATAACCCCTTAAACCCATTATAAACTAAAAGAAGTACAAAATAAAATACCTAGCAAGTCGCATAACCTTGCTGAATGTAGTTCAAATCTTTAGTTTATATTTCTAAAATACTATCTAATATGGTTAAATAAAAAAAATGAAAACAAAAAAACATAACAAGACAGATTAATTTCAAAATTTAACTTTTTTATGGTAATTTGTTGTTTCTATAAACATTATTCTGGATTTGTACAAGACAATTTAGTTTTTTGATTTAGCTTTTTAGTGGAGCGTCAATTAATTAAAAATAGCAGAAAACTAACAGCTTAAACATTTAGGGAACAGAAACCATTATTTTTTTTATAATAAGGGCACATTTGAGGGAATATTACTAACCTTATTTTATAAAGACACAGTGTGCGCACTTGGAAAGGGAGGAAACGGAAAAAAGGGTTCAAAGGAGGTGTCGGTGCACATTGGTTTTGAATTCCTGAATATTGCAATGGCTAAGAAAGACAGATTGTGGTAAAGAATTCCACATTCATGTAGTACGGCTAAAGAACAAATCTCTGTACATGACAGTCCGATCAAAGTAGAAACGCGAGTATTACAGTTGAACTGTTTAATGGGAGGAAGGCAGCAGAGGGTGAGACAAGAAACTTAACGAGATTATAAGATTATTTATTTATTTAAAGATTATAAGATTTATTCATTCATAATAATATTTACAAAAACATTTGAGTTTAAACTTAAATTTCAATCTTTAGTGGCATGGCCGAAAGGGCCGTCAGCCAGATTTCCAATTTTTGTTGTTTTATGGTATATACAATTTTATATTAAAAGTCTTATCTTATTATTTGTCTTCTATAGGTAAGTGCTATTTTTAAATACTGAGATAGTTTTTTCAATCTGTTCCATTTAGAAATTCAATGAGTTCCGCTTGTTCCATATAACTCTTCTACCATATTTGTCGCCGAATTTCTGCTAGAATCAGGCACCTTGCGATAAATGCAGTACGTTTTCTCTTTTGTTGGTGTTGCTTAGTAAGTAGTAAGGTCATTGCGATGTGGAATGAAATTGAGAGGCAAAAGTTCACCTCTAGCGCTGAAAATCAATGATATTATTTCAATGTTATGGGTGTTCTTGAAGTAGTTGGATTCTCATAAATTGTGCTGAAGTAGGGGGTAGAATTCTCTATGTAGTGAACTAGTAGCTTCCTCTATACTTTTCTCTCTAGATTTGGAGTGGAGCTTTTCGACTAGACTGTTAAGATAAAGCTTCCATTCTTGTAAATTATCTAAAGTTAGGTTGAAAGAGAGTTCACAAGAGTCCGATAAGTTTTTCCATTACTGAAACCATGAGCTTTGCGACTTTATGATCGAAACAGCAATCTTTCTTGCAACTTTATCCACATGGCTATACATTAACTTGGTAATGTAGTTGAAGTAAAATTTAAGCGATGAGAGATGTAAGGGTGATAGACCGGTTTCAATGAGAAGCATGTAGTTAGGATTGTGTCGAAACTGCCATTTTAGAAAGAACCTCAGGAGTTTTTCAGTGGTTTCAGACTGATTCCAGCCCCATGATTCCGCAGCATAGAGCATTATTGATTCGGACGTTGCGACTAAATGCTAGGTCCTTGTTACCATACACATTTTTCCACACCGTCCCAATCGCATTTTTGGATGAAGAAAGTTTTTTTAATAGGTGTTTTTCTAAGTTTAAGTTGCTCGTCACAGTGTAACGTAAGTATTGGTATTCCCTCACAGTTTCGACTTGGTTCGATCCATAACACCATTTCTCGTTTGCATCCAATCGCCCTGATCCTCTCCGAAACACCATTGTTTTTGATTTGTCAAGGTTTACTGTTAGATTCCACTTCGAACGTAATTCCGTAATTTGTTGATCATTAACTGAAGAGATTCAGGAATATCGGTTAACAGGACAAGATCGTCTGCGTACATCAGAACTTTAATACGGAACCCATCAATTGTTATGCCACACGGCATATCTTTTATTAGATCTTTGCAGAAGCTTAAGGCCTGAGATTGCAACCTTGTTTCAATCCTACTAAGGTAAGAAACCATTCAGATAGATTTTGCCCATCCCAATAATATATCCAAGTTTTAGAGACATCCCATCTCTAAACAATTTGAACATCAGAGCCTTTCTGTCGATGATATCGAATGCGATATATACCCCTGCAATGTTGGTCAGGCTAAATATGTGATCCACTGTGGAGTATCCCTTTCTAAATCCAATTTGGAATTCACTCAGAATATGGTTACTTTCAATTCATGCTGTGAGTCGGCTTCTTAAAATTTCCATGAAGATTTTGAGCGATGAGTTAAGAAAAGCAATACCTCGATAGTTGGATGGGTCCGTCTCATCTCCTTTTTTGAATATGGAAACAAGTATTGATTTTCTAAAAGCAATATTATTGTACACTTTTGTTTTCGTTCATAAAATATTTTTTCCATGAAACATTAATTGCGGTTTTTCCCTTTGGGCTTTCTCGCTAAAATGTTTCTCTAAAATTCAAGTTTCTTGAAAAAAGTATTCTCAGATATTTCATTCGATGCATTTCTTCCACCACCCTTCTTAAATATAATCACCTTAGATTCTTACTGTTGACTGTAAGGTTCCATAGGCAGCAGTATGCTCTATTATCATATACTCTACACTTTATTTACCATAAGTTGTAATTTTTCTGGGTAACACGCAAAAATCATCAGCAAATATTAATGCCTTAATACCGACTCCTGCTTTATCAACACCACCTGGAATGCAAACTACAAGGTCATCTATCAAGAGTGAAAACAAGGTGGTACTTAATGTGCACTCCTGTCTAACTCCCGGTGTAATTGTGAACCAATCAGAAAGTTCAGCTCCGTTCCACACTGCATTCAGTGTTCCTCTATACAGCTCTTCGAGAACGCGTCCGAACTTCAAAAAACAAACCCACACTATGTAGCTTGTAGAATAAAGCAACTCGGTTGATTGATTCGAATCCTGCTTTAAAGTCAATAAAGAATGCATACAATTTTGTTGCCAGCTTAATATAGAGTACCCTGACCTAAAGCCCGCTTGAGTCTCTTCCAACAGATAAAATTAATTCAAGAAATTCCACGATAATTTTCTGCATGCAACAGGGATCCTTTTTTGTTTATCGAGAAGATTATAGCGTCTCAAAATTTACTGACGGAAATATGCCGCCAAATACTTTATTAAAAAGTATTACCAGGCGCATTATTTTTTCGTATTTATAAAACTCAAAAGGAATATCATTGCATCCGCCAATTTTCAATCTTAAAGAGATCCTAGAGTTAATTCCATTTCTTGATGGTTAATTTCCGTATCGCATAGTGCTATTTTTATTTTACAGTGCTTGGATTCAATAATTCTTTGAAATGAATAGATAGAATATTTGCATAATGCATTCTTTTCATTCTTCCCACGCAAGTTTTCAATAATCGGTGGTGGTTTCGAAGGTTACCAGTCTAGATGCCTGCAGCTCTTCACAGTTTCTCTTTTGGTCCTTGGTAATTCCG
>NW_026605827.1:0-15142 GCF_945859685.1 Eupeodes corollae
CAATCTATTAAAAATCGATTCTGGAACGAGCTTTTTCGCAGTTTTCTTAATTATTTGGTGGGCAATGATGGACCTTTCAACAAGATAATGCACCAATGCATGCCGCACGGTCGACAAAAGCATGGATTCAGGGGCATATTTGAATCTTTTATCATATGAAGTCACTAGGCCATAGTTCAAATCTATAAGGGTTTAAGAAGTATCGACAAATAAAAAACGAAAAAAACTTGTCCAATTCGTAATCTTTATATGTATTGTCTTGGAAAATTTGGTATGCCATACCATTCATTAAAAACTTCATCCCATCTATTATAGCCAAAATTTAAACTAATTTCCATCTTGCCGTTTCTTTCCAAAGTACTGGAAAAATTCCTGCATAAAGGTGTCTCATTTGTTTAACCTAAGAAACTCTTAAGAAGTAACCGTGGCATGATCGGTAGTGCGTTGGACTGTTGCGGTTCAGGTTTTAGAAAAAGCGACAGCTGTATTACGGCAACTTTTAAAGGTCCCAGAGAATATCAGAAATGCAATAGATAGATTATTCAAAGAAAATCGATACCAGCAACCGAAAAAGACTTATGCATAGTCAAATAAAAAAATATCAGTTTCGTTTTTCAACACACAGAGTTAAAACCGAATCTTTCCTACATTAAGTGGTCAAAGACAAGCTGTTGTCACGTTGGTAAGCAAATGTCACGCCCAATAAAACTTTTGTAAGGAGTTCCACAGGAATCAATTCTTGGTCCACTGCTATGCCTTTACACCCATACAAGATCCCAATGACCCAGAACCTTAAAGCTCATGACCACATACAACACCGTTTGGCATTTGTTCGCTGGCTAGGCCCCAATCATTTGGAAGCGGACCTCAATTTTTGACAGAAACCAACCCCAGGTTGGAACAGTCTCACGGATTGTAGCATATCCAGAAAAACTATGACAAAAACCATTCTATCGAACTTTTATGCAGACCAAGGCATGATATTATGGCCAGGCAATATGTACCGGACATTGGCCGATAATGGTGCATGCAGCAAAGCTGGGCATCCCTCACTGACATAGCTGCGGTGGTCAACATAAAATGGGAAACTGTGATTCATTTTCTTTGTAAATATCCCACACTGGCCGGTTAAAGAAAGGCATTCCTTGGTGAACTTTTAGCGATGAAAATCAAAGGTTTGTTTTCCTTTCGGAATGCAACGAAAAGGCTTGTCATAACATTATCTTTTTATATTTTTACTTTCCATTACATAGGTCAAACAAGTTTATGGTAGTAAAACCGCAGGCGGTTATCAGCGCTAATTGACTCTCGCAGTAAGGACTGCTACCTACCTAATTTCATTATTCAATATTTAACTTAGGCTATGTAGGCTTCAAAGATCATTGTTTAAGGTTCTAAGTAAATAACAAAATATGACATTCAGAATGCACTCAGCCAATCCCTATGTGCCGCCTACTAGCAACATTTTCAGCTTTCCATTAAGGAACCATATAAGCAGTCAATGCAGTTTTAGTTTTTGTTTTCGAGGCTAGAGAGTAAAATGTTGAGCTAGCATTTTAAAGTTACATAGAAGGGACAAATTGTCTTCATTTCAGCAAAAAATGGTTTTCAAGAAATCAATTTCTTAGTCTACACTTTGGAAATAAGTTTTCAATGGTTAGTTACTAATGTTAATCAAGCTTAAAGCTTGCTTACTTTCTGTCAAATTCGAGTTGGAAATATTTTTCAGTGTCCACATTCTTATATACAAATTGAGTGTAACTTCGAAGATATGAGATACCAGGCTCATTTTGACATTTTGATCCGTCAAAGTGAAGCCCTTTGGAAAAACTTTACCCTTTTTGCCTCCGAAACTAATTATTATCAGCTTACTAATCATAAAGTAACAAAAAAGACAAAGAACTTCTATTCCTAACTAATTTGTATTTCATGACTAATTGAGATGGTTTCTGTTGATATTTCTTATCAAAAATTTGCAATCATACAAATATTATCTAAATTTTGTTCCTGTTTCTTAAATTGTAAATCTTGACTTTGAATTGATTCCGAGGAACTTTGATAAGAATTATCAATAAACAAAAAAAAAACAAAACCTTAATTTGTAACTTTATTTTGCATTCTCAAGAGTTACTCATTACAAAAATTACCTTAACTGATAAGATAATATAAGCTACTACCTTTAATATAGAAAGTTAAATCAGCTGTCTTATTTAGATATTATCAGTAAGAAAAACAGTATGTTTAAGTGATTGATATCATGAAGAACGTAACAGTTACTGTTTTTACTTTTTTAGTAGCTTTTGCAGCAACTTCCTTGGCTATTAGCCAAACTTGGGGCATCACCAGTAACAAGGATAGGGTCTTATCCCATGACCGAATCTTCAATCGTACTTATTATCCTTATGGCGTTACAAGAACAGTTCAGTTCCCAGCAGATGTAAGCTAAATTTCTTTTTGTGCTAATTTTGTTTATTTACTATAGCTAAGCATATTATAATAGTTTTTCTTTTTGAAGGAAATAATACACAACATGACAATAACAGGAATTCATGCTGTTGATAATTCCCGAAACCAATCAAACAGCCATTCAATCCTTTTAGCTGGAGGTCCTGGGTTTAACTTTCTTACAATCAATTTCCAAGCTGGATCAATAGGTAACTTAGATTTCCAACTAGTAATTTATGGAAGGAAATAAAAAGACAAAGTGCGGAAAATAAACTTCTTTGATTGAAATAACATTGGTTGCGATTTTATTTCGAAGATTTGCTCATTCCAAAAGTACAAGGACATTATTAAAATAAATATCATGTCAGCTCCAGTGATGATAGTGCCCCAAGTGGTTGTTATTCTTTGTTACTCATTTGGTGTTCCTGCTGGTAAAAAGTGATAGTTGAGGTAGGACTGGCCAATAGTTGTGTGATTACAACATCCATAAACCAATTTTGTCGAGCTCCACTTCTCCAACTGGTTCATTTGCAGTCTTCTAGCTTATTTTACATTTGAAAATGAAGTGTTTGACTGTTAACAGTCGAATTATTATTTCCTGAACACCGTTTGATTTAATAAATATGATTTAAAATCATGAAAAATGAATTTAAAATAAACCAGCATGGTGTTAAAAATATGTGTTTCGTCCCGATGCAATGGTTGGTTGAAGACAATAGGTAATGCAGCTTATCGGCTTATCGGCTTGAAGAGATAAGTCAAGATCTTTAACAGATAACAGAGTCTGGCTGTGACAGAGAACGGACGTGCAAACTCTGAGTCTTGTGGGGTGCAAAACTTTTTGTTAATAAACGTCAATTTTCTTTAGCATATAAAATGCTGTGCTCGCAGTGCAATAAAAAAATAGTTAACCATAAATCTAAAGTCACTTGTGGTGATTGTAAATCAGTTTTTCATTGCTCATGTGTTAATCTTGATTTGTCTGAACTGGAGCAGATGAAAGCTCAAAACTCAAGTTATCGTTGTGATAAGTGTAATGCTCTTCGACGAAAATCATTACAACATCAAAGTCTTCAGAACTTAAGACCAAATCCAACAACACCGGCTACAAAAAATTCTAAAATAGCCCAACAAAATGTAGAAATCGATACGTCATCATCGCAAAAAAAATGTGGTTCAACCGGCACATCAGTTACGCTGCAAATGCTTTACGAAGAAATTATATGCATACAAAAAATTAACTGCGATTTTCTCAGCACAATCAATCAGCTGGAAGAGAAAAATAAAGAGCTTCAATCGAAAATTAAATCTCTTGAAAACACAATCAACTGGAGAGAGCAGAAGATCGTTGAAAATTTCGTTGAGATCGTAGGAGTACCTGATGTCAACAACCAAAATGTTGGAGAGTGTGTGCAGAAAATATTCTGGATATATCTGTACCTTCTACTGATGTCCAAAATTGCTATGTGAAAAGAATCTGGCTGAACAATGCAAACACTGGCCCAGCTTCCGAAAAATCCAGAAAAAACAAAAAAGAGTTCAACGATATTATTTGCGTTCAATTCTCTTCTCTAGAAGCAAAACAGAAGGTGATGAAGTGTAAGAGAGCTGCTAAGAAGAAATTAAACTCTTCCTTATTTAGTGAGGGAACCGAAGACAATATTTACATCAACGACTGTCTTACTGGCTACAACCGTCATCTGTTTATGGAGGCAAAAAAAAAGAAAGATGAGAAAAAATATAAGTATTTATGGTTTCAAAACTCGCAAATTTTAATGAGAAAGATTGATAAAGGTAGGGTTGTTGTCATAAGATGTTTTGATGATTTCACAAAGCTGGAAGACTAATGTCTTTCGTTTAAAATTTTTCATTTAAACTATGTTTGATTTGAATAATTATTTTGATCTTTTAAGCAACAATCCAATTTCTAAAACTATAATAAGCATTAGCGATAGAGTTTTTAATTGTAATACCAATGAAGGCAATTCATTTTTTGTTGTGCATCAGAACATACGTAGTTTAAGGCAGAACTTTGATTTATTGGTGTGTTATCTGGATGCTCTTGTTAGATTACCAGATTTTATATTTTTGTCTGAGATTTGGATTTTTGAATGTGAAATAGATGATTATTATATTCCTGGTTACAATTTGTGTGCCAACACAAATGAAACATATGCTGCAGGTGGAGTGGGAGTTTTTGTTCGTGATTCTTTGAATTATGAAGATTATAAAATAAATTGTGTTAATTTTGTGAGTGCAGATGTGATTGAATTGTTTTGCAAAATCCGCAATGAAAATTTTAAATTTGTGTGTGTTTATAGACTACACGCTCATGATATTCAAGTGTTTTTGGATGAATTCTCAATGTTCTTAAGCAATGAAAAAGCGGGTAATTTAATAATATTGGGTGACTTTAATATCGACATTTTGAATCCAGGAACTACATCTGACTGTTATCTTGCCTTAACAGCTGTGCATGGTCTTAATTCATTCGTAAATGGAATCACAAGAACAATCTCCAACTCCTGTCTTGACCATGTTCTTGGTCGTTTTACAAACATTTCTTTAGACCAGTGTGCTGGAATTAACCTTAATCTTGACATAACCGATCATTGCATGACAGGTATCTTGATCGAAAAACTAATAACTCAAAACACTGGGAAGTATAATTTGTCACCTTGTGTTACTAAAATTAGATTTGACTTACTTAACAATGCATTACGTTTTGAAAATTATAAAGAAATCTATGAAGAAGATAATGCTTCTATAGCGTATGATCTATTTTTGTCATTATTACTTAAGCACATACGAAAGTTTAGCCATAATTTTGTACTGACAAAGTCTGAAGTAAAGCTCAAGCCTTGGATTGATCGCAATTTACTAAAGAAAATTAGATTAAAAAATCAATTAGGAAAAAAATGTAGTAAACATCCACTTAATCATCAACTTAAAAGACGTTTCAAAATATTAAGTAAAACAGTTAATAAAGATATAAGGTCGGCTAGAGAAAGATACTATTACTTCAAAGTACACGGAGCTCTTGGTGATCCTAGAAAAGAATGGAAAGCAATAAGTAGTATCATTGATGGCAAGTCTCAAAGTTCTCCTAAATCTATAATTCTTAGAAATGAAAGTGTTGTTATTGATGATCCTACAATTATATCGAATGTATTCAATGATTTCTTTTCTACGGTCGGTCAAATATCCCATGAGAATGAGTATCTCCAACATTGTAGGCATTGTACAAGGACTCAACTAATGGCAGACAGTATGAGTAATGTAAGTTTTTTCTTTGAACAAATTTCTGGCCTTGAACTTTATAAAATTATAAATTCGTTGGATAATTCCCATTCCTGCGGTTGTGATGGTATCTCAAATCTTACACTTAAAAAAATAGCACTAAATATTGTAGATATACTAGCACACATTTTTAACTTGAGTATTCTCACTGGTAATTTTCCTGACAAATTAAACTGTACTTATGTAATACCTCTTTTCAAAAAGGGTAGTAAATCTGACAAAAATAATTATAGACCTATTTCGCTATTGTCTTCAATTTCTAAATTTTTTGAAAAAGCAATTAAGTGTAGGGTAATGGGCTACCTAACAAAAATAAAGTTTTTTAAGTCCAGATGAAGATGCCCTTTTGGAATTCTGTTCTTCCATATATAAGGCGTTGGATGACAAAAAAATCGGTGCTGGCCTCTTTGTGGACATAACCAAGGCGTTTGACATGGTAAACCATAGTGTCCTATTAGAAAAATTGTATTGCGTAGGTTTCCGGGGTTTTATTTATGATTGGTTTAAGTCTTACCTAAAGGATAGAAATCAAAAAGTTAAAGTCGTAGATATACTTAGTAACTCAAAGATTATAAATCAAGGTGTGCCCCAAGGTTCAGTCCTGGGGCCTATATTGTTCCTAATTTACATTAACTCTCTTTTTAATCAACTGTTTAAAGGTAAGGTTACAGCCTTTGCTGATGATCTTGGGATTGCTTACCGTTCAGATAGTGCTTTAAACCTTAGTGCTGAAATCAATCACGATGTTCATCTTCTTCGAATTTGGTTTTCTGAACACAAATTATTTGTGAGCAGGAAAACAAAACTAATGTTCTTCAGCCATAGTAGTCCGGAAAGCTC
Organism: Eupeodes corollae; assembly: GCF_945859685.1. Lineage (NCBI taxonomy): Eukaryota > Metazoa > Arthropoda > Insecta > Diptera > Syrphidae > Eupeodes > Eupeodes corollae. Next base: position 6,586 of record NW_026605827.1, read on the forward strand.
TGGTGGCGAAATTTATTTTCATGCCAACAACTGTATCAGGCAAAACTTGTTGAGTTGTTTGTGTACTTCTGATGCACCCGATAAAATTTTTAATGAACATGCCACTTGTGACATTAATTGCTTTAAAATTGAAATAGTATCAGAGTTTAAATACTTGGGTATAACTATTGATAATAATATGAGATGGCTCGAACATGTTTCAAATCTAAAAAAATATTTACGTTATTGTATTCGTAGTTTTTTTCGACTCAGAAATTTCTGTGACAGTAAAACACTTAGAATGGTTTATTATGGAATATTTCAATCAAGATTACAGTATGGATTGAGTTGTTGGGGGGGTGCTTACGATACAATTCTCCAACCACTCCTTGTTTTACAAAAGTGCGCTATAAGAAAAATACTCAGAGCAAATCGTTTGGCTCATTCTATGGTTCTGTTTAGGACATTGGGAATTCTGCCACTAAAACACTTATATTATTTCAAAGTCTTAAAAATATTTTTCTTGAGAGGTGGTTATATGCAGAGCCCAATTTCTGGCACTAGGTATTTGCGTAGCAATTCGGTTAATTCTGTTCTCACACCATCATTTGGAACTACACATTTCAGAAACTTTTTCTCCGTTGTATCATTTAAATTGTTCAATCGTCTACCTATGAACTTTCGGTTTATTAGATCTCTAACTATTTTCTTAAATAGAATAAAAAGTTGGCTTCTAGATTTCAATCACCGTGAAATCAAAACTCTGCTGCTGTATATCACTTAATTATGTTTTTCATTTATGTATATTCTTATGCACATTATCAAGTATAGATTTAATACTTTTTTTCCTTCTTTGTTCTAAGCTCATTAATAAAATTCTTTGCCTTTTATTTAATTTTGTATTTTAAATTGGTAATAAATTGTTGTACACCCCACATTTTGAAGGTAATTTTCAATGATGTGACATTAACACTATTTTATTTTCAAATACAAATGTCACTAGTTATTCTTTCTATATTTTTGAATTTGTTATATTATTATATAAGCACAAAGTTTGTAAGATAAGAATAATGAAATAAAGAAAAAAAAAAAAAAAAAAAAAAAAAACATAGAATCTTCATTGAGTTACTGACGTCGACAAATCTCGAGAGACTGCCTAAAAATACAAACATCGCAACATTTTCTAGATTATCGAAAATGCTCAAATCAACAGCTGATAAACTTGAATGAGGTTTAAAATAAATTTGCAAGATGTTTTCACAATCTTTTTCGGCTTGTTTCCTTTAATTTCGGTTATACCGCAGAAAGTGGCATATTGCCTCAAGATAACTTCGTAGTTAAAATATTCATTCTGATCTGATTTAAGTTAAATATACTTTCAAAAAGGGTACTTCAAAATTGAATAACTCAACACAAAACATCTATTCAATTCTACTATTATTAGAAGTATATAGAGCAATAAGCTAACTTAGCACTTTCCCCGTGCTATCAGGTACACTCTACGGTGGAGAAGGATATATCTTCGCTCAATTATAATAATTCATTTATGGATTCTTTTTAATAAAACTTGTTTTTGAAATAGCTATTGAGATAGTCAATATTGGAAAGTTTTCTTTATCATCATTGCTATTGAGTTTAGTGTTTACTAATAACATTTCTGAGGAGAGTTCCACGAATCAAAATTTCAATATCTTATCAATACAACATATGCTACTTAACAAGTAGCGTAAAGCTTTTGTTACTTTGATAAAAAAAAAATTTAAATATTATGAAATTTAATTTTGATAAGAAAATATCTTTGTTAATTAATCTGAGATAAAATATTATAAATAATTGGAAAAAGCACCAACTTTGAGAGTGAGTTATTTTATCTGGTTAATAGACAATTTTTGTGAATATATTGTTTTAATGTTTGTTTCAAAACTGTAAATTTGAATGTTTAAGTATACTTTACGATCCATTATGACATAACGAAGGTAGAGAAGTCGAAACAATTGGGTCAGTCGATTCTGTCGGGGTGTCTGTCCTCGCTATGGCAAAAGGGACAATTAAGTTCAAACTTGAAAATTAAGAGTTTAAGCAGATTCACGTTAGTAATTTTTTTCAAAATCTTTTATATCTAAATTATCTTTTATAACCTAAAAAGTCAATATTTTTTAACGAAATTTAAATGTAAAAATATAAAAATAGATTTTCGAAAAAATCGCTACAACGACTTTTGAAAATATATTTAATAAGTTAAAGTTTTTTTGAGAAATTATATGGCATTAAAATAAAAAAAAAGAAGCTGGGATGCGACCCACACTGATAACTTCCCATCTCGTCCGTCGATTTGTCTTCCTTATAAGTTTGTAGGTTTTCGGGTTAAAAAAGTTTTTAGTTGAATTATTCCTACAAATTTAAAAATTACCAACAATTTTTTTCATATAAAGAAATAGTTTTGTTTGAAAATCCAGTTTTGTTAAATAGATTTTTAGTCGAAAAAACTTTAACCAATTACAGTAAATTTTTACAAATTGGATGAATGAAATTAATTTGCGAGATATCACGAACCGAACATCAATTTGTACCAAATTTGTAGATTTTATTTTTTTATGAAAAAACGAACTGTTGGATTGAAAAAAAAACTACTGAATATTGAAAACAATATTTTCTGTGAAATAAGGAGAGTTTGAAGACAATATTTTTAATATTTGTAAAGCTATTTAAGTCGAAAGTACATTTTTACCAAGTTTTAGTATTGTTATTTTTGTTAGGTTTTTATTTTTTGTAATAAAACTGTTAATTAGATTTTTCTCAAAATTTAACAGAGTGTTGACAACAATAAAAGATAAAAGTAGTTTAAAGTGAATATCTCAAAGTTTTGAAAAGATATTTCAGTCGAAAATCAATTCTTACCAAGTTTGAGTAAAGTTTTTTTTTAGATTTTTATTTTTATAAACAAAACTGTTGCACAAAATTGTTTTGGAGATAAAATCATTTTTTATTCGTTATATTTTGGAAGTGACAATTTTTTTTCTTCAGTTTTTTGATGTATTTCTGACCTTTCTTTGGATTTAAAAAAAAAAATATACTTGTTGGGTATCACGTTAAAATTTATAATATAAAATTTAATTCAAGTCACTAGCGTTTTTGGTTCTTAAGATATTAAGGGTTAACCAACATGTTCACCTTTTTTTTTAACTGCTATATTAAAAAAAAACACCCACGCAATTTTCTTGAGAGCGCTTTCAGCCTCTTTCTGAATTATTATCTGTATAACAAAATGTATTTAAAGTCGATATCTCTTCTAGTTCTTAAGCTATGGACGACGAAAAAAACATTGCGAACGTACGAAGGTACGTACACACGCACGCACAGACATCTTTCTAAAAATCTTTTATTTCGACTCTAGGGACCTTGAAACGTCGAAAAATGTCAAAATTTTTAACTTGACAATTCGGACCCATTACAGTAACTTCTTATGGGAAGTTAAAAAACTTATTTACATTTCAAAATGTATTTAGGTCTTATATTAATATTAAGACTTTTCGAATTCTGGAGCAAGTTTGCTTTCTTGAATATCATAACTGGAACAACGTTTTTAAATTGTGAGGTGAGGTCTTGTCTCATCTATCATACTTGTATGACATGTTTTAACTTCATTCCGGGAGAAGTTGATAGTTTAACCTCAAGTTTACAAATGCATTGACTGAACTCCAGGATTTGAATTTTAGCTTTATTAAGTTGTTTATAGATGGTAATACCTATCTTTCAACTTGGAAATACCTACTCCAGTTTTCAGTTCTTTAGTTCCACCCATATTTTTTCTCAGGAATAAAAGTTGAGCAAAATTAACAATTGGAGAAGTATTACTTAAATTAGTTAAAATAAAAATATGATGATTATAAAAAATATATATTATTTTAATTTTCATTAACTTTTTCAATATTTTTTAAAACAATATTTTGAATATGAATCTATAGTATTTTAAAAATCCAGATACTCACCTCTAACAGCGTTAATCACTACGTCGTAAATTAACTCAATATTTCTACGTAGTGAAGGTTGAGCAGCATTTTCTTGCAGATAAGTGTATCCCACAAACGAAGTTTTAACCTTTTGAGCTAAATTTGGGCCAAGGACCGTTTTATAGATTCAATCATCTCTTCGGTTTTTTTATATTACCGTCCTCCTTTCTAAACTTTTCTTGCAAGCCATCCCTATACGTTTTTCACGATGTTCAGGTCAGGAGAATATGGGGGCCATGGTAATAAGATCACATTTTGCTCCTGAATCTAGGCTTTTGTTGTCCGTGCATTATCTTGTTGGAAATTCTTTCATTTTCCACCAAAAAATTCAGAAAATTGGGGAAAAGCTCGTTACAGAATCGATTTTTAAGTGACTGGCGTGATTTTAGAGCTTTGAAAATAAAGTTTCACGGTCTGGTAATAGGTGATTACTTTCCATACAAATACCTCCTTTCATGTGCCGTTTTTCAAGATAGAGATCTTTGCTTTCTTAAATCATGAAAACATGTCCAGCAGGTCCGCCCAAATTAAATTTTTTCCATCGAAAAAGACGCCTGTTTGCTCGATTTCACGTACTGTGATAATATTTCTGAATAACGAACGACATGACATCAAAAGATCAAAAGTTACGAATAAAATTTACATGTCAGATTTTTCTGAAAAGGTCGGTTATCATTAAAACGGTTTATTTGAATAATGTGTTCAAAATTTAGGTAAGTTCATTTATAACTTGATGTTACTTCTATACAGCTCAGCTGCTGCTAAGTGTACAATTTTTTTATTAACTTTGGTTAAAACTAAATCAGACCTAATTTTGATACCATTAATAATACAATGCTGGCCAAAGAGATTCAAGATGAGAAAAAAAACCATAGCGTTTGGTCTGCAAAAACATTTTTTTTAAATTAATTTTACATACATTTTATTAAACGATAATATTCGATCTCCTGATATAATGTTAACACATTGTGATCTTAAAAAAAAAGGCTGGATGCGACCCACACTCTTAACTCCAACCCATCTTAAACGCTTAAATAGTTTGCAGGCTTTCGTGTTTTGTTAAAAAGTTGTCAATTGAATTTTTCTTAAAAATTGTCCATAATTATTACGTACTACAATATTTACAATATTTTCAATATGATAAAATATTTTGATTTTAAAAATTTTTAGTCGAAAACCAATTTTAGTAGCATTTACGTAATATTTTTTGTAGATTTAAATTTTTTATGAAAAAACTGACTGTTGGATTTGTATAAAAAAATTACTGAATGTCGGAAACAATTTTTTTAAAAGAAAATAATTTGGAGCCAAATTTTTTTTTTTAATTTTTAAAAAAATATTTGAGTCGAAAGTAAATTTTTACCAACTTTTAGTAAAGTTTTTTTTTAAGTTTTTATATTTTATAAACAAAAACTTTAAATTCGATTATATTTGTTTGTAAAATATTCGAGGTGACTATCATTTTTTGTGTCAGTTTTTTTGATTTATAAAAAAAATCGTAAATTGGATTTTACCAATTTGTTTAATTGCTGCGGTTATTTTGTTTCTGTATTATTATCTGTATAACAAAACTTATTGGAAGTCGATATCTCTACTTGTTCTTGAGCTATGGACGACGAAAAAACACGCGCACGCACAGATATTTCATTAAAAATCGTTTATTTCAGCTTTGGTCATACAAATTTTTTTCAAGTGGCAACAGTACCTTGGCATCAATTTTTCAAGGTCAAATGTGAAAAAAACATATGCCTTTTTAATCGCCAATCGGTTCTGCAGGTAAGTACTGGAGTAAGTAATCTAGAGTTCCTCGAAGTAAATGCACACAGCGCTGACTTTGATAATACAATATTCAATTCAATATTTCCCAACTTTGCATTAAGCGGAAAGTGCTAATTGTATACATTTTTAAAATAGGAAGTTATTGTAATCGGTCCGATTAGTCGAATTGAAAATTTGGCATATCTCGACGTTTCAAGGCAGAATCTTAACAAAAGAATTTTCAGTGGGATGACTCTGTGCGTTCGTGCGTAGGTCTCCGTTTTTGATATCATTTTTCGTGGTTCATATTTCAAGAACCTATAGAGATATCTACTTCAAATAAATTGTTGTTTACAGATAATAACACAACAAGATGCAGAAAGGACTTTTAGAATAACTTGAGTGGGTGTTTTTTTTTTGCTATAGCAATTTAAAAAAAAGTAAAAATTTTGTTTGATCCAAAATATCTCACGAAACAACAACGCTAGCCAATTCAATTAAATGTTATATAATGTGGTGTCATACCAAACTGTTATAGTTTTGAAAAAAAAAAACAATCAAAAGTTTTTTTATAACTCAAAAACAAAAAAAAAATCAAAAAATATGATATTGCCTCAAAAATGTTTTTGGTATCATTTACAAAACAATAAGAAAACTAAATAATTATTGGGAAAAAATAGATTTTCGACTTGAATTTCTTGATAAAAATTAAAAAATGGCTTCAATCTAATTTCATCTTATAAGAAATATAGCTTCTAACATTCAGTAAAATTTGTATAAATGTTTAAAATCAGTTTTTTCATACATATTGAAATATACAAAAAACACCTCACAAAATTGGTAAAAATTAATGTTTTATTCTCTTGTAACGTTAAACATTAGCCTTAAATAAATTCAACCTTTTAAAAACTGCTACTAAAAGTGGTTAACATTGGTTTTAAACTAATTTTTTTTTTATTTTATTTGAAATTAAACTAATTTTATCGTATGCAAAATAATATTGTTAACTTTTAATTAATGTTTAGAAAAATTCAATCAAAACACAGAAACCTTCAAAATCTACAAAAAACTGTTAAAAAATGGTTTTCAACTATATTTTTGATTTTTGACGGTACAAAATATTTTTTTTTAATTTTGCTGAACTTTTAGCCAAATCTATAAACAGGCGATTGTGAGATGATATCGGTGTCTCTCGCAGCCTCTTTTCTAATAACATTTAAACCGCTGTCAGCGTCAAAATTACCAATGATTTGAAATTAGTGAGCAAACGATCCAAAATGATAGCAAATTTTAAAATGTATAGAAATTGTCAACAATATAGGTTGTTTGAAATGTTTAATTTATTTTTTTAATTAAAAAAATATATGGATACATTTTGAGAATATTAAGGAATTCCTATAAATTTGTTATTTATAAAATAAATAAACATTCCTTAAAAATCAAAAATTAGCAAAGAAAGAAATGAGAATTGTGCTCCCGATTTCTCATTATCATCAGTTTCCTTTAAAAAATTTCATAAAACCAAACAGATTGAAAGGGAACCTAACATAAAATCGAATCGACTGAAACTTCGTACAAATATTTTTGAGTTCTTTTATTGTGGTGGAGTGTGGAGCATTTTTTGGGAATATCAAAAACATAGAATCCTAAAAATATCCCCTCAAATGGATAACAGAGAGAAAGATGCTGTAAACGTGAAAATGTTAAAACTTCACGCCACATGGGGAAACTGCATGAGCATAAGTATTGGAGTGGAGCTTTTTTCCGTATCAACAGCATCCGACTTTCACTCATTCTAAATGAAGAATTTTTTCCCCCCAAAAAACCAAAAGAGCTCTCTTTTATTTTTATTTTTTATAGTATCTATAGAAAACATAGGTCATAGATACTCAAAAAATGAGAGAAGAGATAGTATTTAAATTTAAAAAAAACAAAAAACCAACGATATAAAATAAGTCTCGAAAGAGTAGCTTTTTTCGAAGAATGTATTTTTGAACTCACGTTAGTAGAATCTCGTATGTTTTCAAAGAACCATATTAAATAAATAAGCGGATCTTGATTCTTGTGTTGTTCAACAGAGCAAAAACAAAAACAAAAAAAAAAAAACAAAAATATCAACATTTTTACATCCGATTTATGTTTTTTTGATGCTCAAAATTCTAATATTATTGGCGCAAAATTTTAGACGATTTAGTACGATGTTAAATCATTTTTAGTATGATACTAGGTTAAAAAAAGGATTTTGATAATTTTAAACGAGTTTAGTATCGTACTATCTTCTTAACATTTTACTAAAGTTAAAATCACCAAATGGCTACTTTATCTTTTTAGTATCGTATTAAATCTATGTCATACAGATTTTTCTTGTCATTTTTCTCAAATGTGACAGTGTTTTAAAATTGATAAATTGTGAAATAAAATTTATTTATACATATGTATCATAAAAAGTAAATTAATTTAAAATGTTTTCGGAAGAAGAAGATTTTGAAATGTTTAAGGATTCAGTGTTGTGTAGGAAAGTTAAAAGTTTTAAAACTCGAGCAAATCCTCTTGAAGAGCTGGACGATGGTGAATTTTACTCCAGGTATACATAGATTTGATAAAACAACTGTTCGGTTCTTGGTTGAAAATCTTGACATCCAAGACCCTATTACAAACCGTGGGCCTATTTCTCCAGATTTGCAAGTTCTAGTTACGTTACACTTTTTTGGAAGAAATGTCCATCAATCTGATGTTGGTAAATAAACTTTTCTATTACTAGTCAACAAACGTGTAAACATGCACAACTTTTCGAATACTTTAGGAGCATT